>NW_026461737.1:0-72335 GCF_021730395.1 Mercenaria mercenaria | reverse complement strand
TTCATGATATTTTGTCAGAATAATAGCCTTAATGATTAGGCCAAGGTTGAATATGGGTCATCTGGGTTCAAAAACTAGGTCACAAGGCAAAACCTTGTGTATGCAATAGGGGCTGCATTTTACACTGGATTTTCATAAAATTAGTCAGAATGGTAGCCTTGATAAAATCTAGGTTCAAATATGGGTTGCCTGGGTTCAAAAACTAAGTCACTAGGT
The DNA here is from genome assembly GCF_021730395.1 of Mercenaria mercenaria. NCBI lineage: Eukaryota > Metazoa > Mollusca > Bivalvia > Venerida > Veneridae > Mercenaria > Mercenaria mercenaria. The sequence goes on along the minus strand of NW_026461737.1, from coordinate 72,119 downwards.
CAATTTGGTTAGAATGATTGCCTTGATAAAATGTAGGTTGCGTTTTGATTTGGGTCATCTGGGTCAAAAAGCAGATTACTAGGTCAAATCAAAGAAAAACCTTGTGAGTGCGATAGAGGCTGTATTTTTCCACTGATCTTCATGACGTTTGGTCAGAATGATAGCCTTGATGAAATCAATGTCAGGTTCGAATATGGGTCATCTGTGGTCAAAAACTAGGCCACTAGGTCAAATCAAAGAAAATACTTGTTTATACTCAAGGCTTTTGCTACAATTTTAATGATAAATGGTCAGAATATTTTTTCCATGAAATCACTAGGTCAAACATGTTTACACTGTGTTATGGTGTGTTTCTCAGGTGAGCCACCTAGGGCCATCTTGGCCCTCTTGTTAAAGTTATCAGAATTTCCAAGTAATTTGATTTGTTTTATAGTGATGAATATTTTAACAATTGTAACATTATCATTATTTGTACACGGAACATGTTACAAGTGACTGTACATGTACTGTTAGACCTTCTGTCTGTAACATATCTAAATCAATATAAGGTGCTTTCTGTCATAGCTATGACCATTTAAAGATTTATAACTTATCCATGTATACAGGTTAAAATAAACGTAGGGCAATCATTATGAAAATGGAGTTCATGTTAATTTGGATAGTCAAACCAAATAATGTTTAATTGATTACGAAGTAAAGCAAGGGCTATTAGAAATCGAACAAAAAGTATCATATAAATTAGTTTTAAGGTGGAATGCGCCCCAAATTTTTTTGCCGAATATTGTCCTGAAATTTATACTGTATAAAATTCAGGATATATGCGATTGAGTTCCGGTTTTACTTTTTCGCCATATTGTTCGTGTTTTTTGCTATTGTGTCACAAACATGGCCCCTGACGTCACTTTTCGTGCAATGCCGAGTTCCGAGTGTTTTCGGGATTTTTCCTTTCCTGCGCTCTGAATGTAATATAAATGAAAAATACAAAATAATGTTCATTTTGCAAACAGAAAATACTACTCAATGGTATAAAATTCAGTGAAATGAAATTGACGCTTAGGACGTCAGTGACAATTTTGTGACGTCAGAACGGAAAAAATCACATCAAGTTTTGCTAAAAATTTTGCCTTAAAATTCAGTTTATTAAAAATCGGCTCGATAAAAAAACGTATAATTTTGGTATGTTGTTTCGCAATGTGTGTACGTCTAGTAGACACAAATATACTTAGGGGTCACCAACTTTAATTTTTCGCAATATAACATAACTTTACCCTCACCCACTCATGGTTTGTGGCTATATGACGTTAGAGTAAAAAAGAATGTGTTTCAACCTACACAACTCGCGTTTGTGTTAAAAATGAGATGTATTTATTATAAGAAATTTTCACGATATATTCGATCTCAACTTCAGATGCCATGTACTAGTGAAAGGAAACACCTTTGACAAAATGTATATATTGTACAATTGTCCGTAAGTATTTGACCTGACACTTATCAATCTTTGCTGATATTTTCGGACGTTTTCGTTACTTTACGCAATATTGTACCCGAAAAGATCTATAATTACACAAATAACCTTTATAGTTAACCGTCTGACTTCACGCACGTTACCACGGGTACGAAATTACCGCAGACCATTTTTTAAATTCAATATAATGAAGTGTTACCGTATTTGCTTTTATTCTTACAATGTCTTTTGCAACGATTTTCACGAATTCTAATTGTTTTCTCTTGTAGTATATATTTTCGGGAGTAATTTGTCTTTTTATCTAAGATACCTTTAAAGATTTTATTCGACACTTACTACAAAATATCTTGAATACAAGTATATTTCTTTCAATAAGTGAACCATAAAAATAAATAGATAAGTGTATTAATTTTCCGGCTTGTAAAATTTGGAGTGAAATTTTAAAAAAGTAAATAAAAAAGATGTTAGACTGACGACTACATGCACATGCGATATTTTTTAAATCATAAAGAATACTTACGCAGTAGTTATTTCTCTATTGAGGGTCAGGTCAATACTTATGGACAATATATCCACTTTTTACTATCAATTTGTTATTCCTATTGAAAGTTTCAAAATGCAGACTCAAAGCTTGGAGAATAGATGTCTTTTCTGTTACTAATCTTCTCAGTCTAATGCAAAATGCTAACTTAGCTTTGTAAAAAAGCTAGTATGCGGTCAGTTGATTTAATTTCGTGAAAATAGGTACTTAAACATGTTTTAAACATTTAGAAATTTCGTTCATATGTAATTTTATAATATGAGGAATTGCCTGATTTTACCAGAAATATTTATCGACGCATGTCGGACATTTGCTCCATTTCACATGTATAATCAGTACGAAAATAGTATACCAGATCCTCTATCTGATATGAAATTAACATTTTTTACACGGATTAATTTATTGTGAATCATGAAACAAATTCTACTAATTTAGACATCAATCTCCACATCTCATTCGTGCGAGATTGCGAGTTGAGAGAAGAGTCTGTTCTATACGCGTAATGCTGAGCAACTGGTATTTTTTTTATATCCTTGGTAAACGACTAGCGACCAAAGTCCCGACCTTCCGCACGAGAGAGACAAAGAGACAAAGACAGTGAGGTCATAGTAAGGCAGAGTAGCTAGTCCGGCGAACAGACTTTATTCTTAAAAACAAAGATCTTCAGATGATTATTAAGTATTGCAGCTGGTCAGACGCAGAGAATTTATTCTTGAGACAGTGTCTTTTTATTACCATCAAGCACAACTGCTGTTCCGATGCAAATAATTTATTTTTTAGCGGGAACCTTCTGATCAAGAGCAGCTACAAGCTCTTAATAATGAATACTAGAAAATATTTCATAAAACACCCACTAGTTGCAGCTTTCAGATTTAAGAAGTACGGAACAAGTAAAAGCCATATCTGTTCCTCCGGATGCCCTGGGTATAGATGTAGAAACTGTAGTTTCATGTTCACAATCTGAACACTTGAATTTAAATAATTTTAAGTCATATCAAGGAATCAACACACATAATACATAACCAATGATCAAAAGTCTTTTTCGATAATATCCATAGATGCGAAATGTCGTTTACATAATTTACACCATTTATCAAATATCTCATTAAGATATTTCATATCTACAATTCTTCTTTTCGGAAGATGCCCGTAATCACCTGAATGTTATTACATGTTTTAAAAAAAAAATCGACTATTTTTTTAACACTTTTTTTAACAAATCTCACCATATGTCTCTCAATACTTTCATGTCGATTCATTTCATCAATTCATTCCGAATTTACCGTTAATACATGCAGCTTCGCATATTCTTTAGATTATTTTGTTTAAAAAAATGACGATTAAACGTGTCATTTCTTAATAGAGTAGGGGTAAAAAATCGTCAAATATTGAAAAATTAAGGTCGGTGAACCCTAAGTATTTATGTGTCTACTAGACGTACACACACTGCGAAACAACACACCAAAATTTGACGTTTTTTTATCGAGTCTATTTTTTATAAACTGGATTTTAAGGCAAAATTTGTAACAAAACTTGATGTGATTTTTTCCGTTCTGACGTCACAATATCGTCACTGACGTCCTAGGCGTAAATCTTAATTCGCTGAATTTCATACCATTAAGTAGCATTTTCTGAATGCAAAGTGACAATTATTTTGTATTAATCATTGATATGACATTCAGAGCGCAGGAAAGGAAAAATCTCGATAGCACCCGGAACTGGGCGTCACACGAAAGGTGACGTCAGGGGCCATGTTTGTGACACAATAGCATAACACACGAACAATATGGCGACAAAGTAAAACCGGAGCTCAATCGCATATATCCTGAATTTTATACAGTATAAATTTCAGGACGAAATTCGGAAAAAAAATTTGGGGGGCATTCCACCTTAACTATCAAAATATGAGTATTCTGAGGCTTTTTAAATTACTTGTATGATAATTTTGGGACAATTTCAGGTAGCCTTTTTGTAAAGTTATACCTTTGGATTTGCTTACCTTTTGATGTACCCATTGGCGAATGGTGATGTCTTTGGAGTCTTGTAATTGTATAAACCTTCGTATTTCTGCTTAACTTTCTTCCCTACTTGTATCAAATGTCTCTCAGTATGCAAATCACCCACACGTAAAACGCAATCTATAATTTAAGCATTAAGATTAAAAATATGTTTGAATTTTTAATGAGGATTTTCTCTCCCCCTCCCCCCCCCCCCCCCCCCCCCCTCTTTATTGCAAATATGAGTATTAAAACTTTTTTGTGTTTGTAGGACTTCATTAGAGCATGGTAGACATGCTAACTGCTTTAATGCTTTAAAAATGTGGCCCTGCAACTTCCAGCTTAAGAAATACAAAATATATAGCCCTTTGTACTTATAAATACTCCGTTTTCTGTCCGTCCTTAGTCATATCTCAGAAACGGGCTGATGAATTTCAATAACACATTGAAAAACTCCTAACAGCCAATGAAAAATGTGACACATTACCTTTAGGCCCTTCATACGTATCTATATATTACATATATGGTTTTATTTCACTTTATTGTGCTAACATTCATTATCTCTTAGTACCCCTTCATTCACTCCCTCCACCTTTTTTCCCTACCTTATCCCCCTCCTCCCATGAAATATGATTTGTTTTCACTTTTAGTTTCTGAAGGAGTTTTTTTTATATATTTCTCACCCCCCCCCCCCCCCCCCCCCCCCCCCCCCCCCACACACACACACACACACCGCCGTCACCGCCATCAACAACAACAAACACTAACTAATTGTTTGTTTTTTTTTAGTAATAGTCACTTAAGTTTCTTGATATTGTTTTGTTTCATGCGCCATCAATCATTACTCTCGCTAGCACCGGCACCTCTCCTATTTATAGCATTTCTCAGTATTGGGCTAATCCCCTCTCACCAAAAGTTACACCTAAAATAACCCCTTTTTAGAATGTTCTCGTGTTGAACTATTCATCTAGTGCGGCGAGCTTCGTTGACTGCCAACAACTCTTGTTTAAATTTTCTGAAAGGCATAACATTTACTGACACTGTCCTGTAATTTTGGAATATGGTGAGGATTAAGAACAAATGTTTGGCAAGGTGTGTTTTGACACTGATCGTTCCGATGAGTTTCTATGTATGTTTGTTTTATCCATAAGGTCTAATTATGGAGACATATTGATTTTCTCCAGTCTGTGTGTGTCTGTGTGTCTGTCACAAAGCTTGTCCACACTGTAAGTCAAACATTTCTAATCCGATCTTCACCAAATTTGAACAAAATGTGTTTGCCAATAAGTGCTTGGTTAAGTTCGATAACTAGCGAAATCGGCTCAGGCAATTCGGAATTATGGCCATTAAATTACCTAAAAAAAAACCACTCAGATTTCTTGCGCATTTTTGGCCTCAAACCGGCGCCTATACTACTTTTAAAAGTAGTAGTCCTTTTGGTGTCAAAAAAGCGCATACACATGTACTCTAAGAAAACAGTATATAAAGACTGACTTACTGTTTAGATGATTAGGCAGTTGTGGGAGACATGCGCTTTTCTCAAAAACATCTCTAGTTGTTTTACGTTCTTTATGTATTTTTGTGTATAATTTTGTCTTTCATTTATACAATAATACATACTATGTTTAAAGGTTTTGTATTATGGAGACTGCATTCTTAGAACCTGGCTGTTTGTATCTGAAAACCAATTTATGTCTTACGATGCCTTATGAAGCCGTGTTTTACGTCTACTGTTTATTAATTGGATAGTTTCCCAGATCGCCGATATAAACTGCCTGACGATATCTTATGCAGCCGTGTTACGTATACTGGTTATTAATTGGATAGTTGCCCAAATCGCAAATATAAACTGCCTGATGCTTAATGTCTTACGATTAGTTCTGTATTGAAATTCTAAGAACATAGCAAGTTTGAACGAAAATCCAGTTACTGACTAGACTACAAATTTAGATCGGTGAAAGTATACAAAAAGATTTAAACGGGTTGAAGAATATCTTCAAAACACAGACATATTTGCACAGAAGCAAACAACATCTTTACCAACAATCTACATGTTCTGTCCTACTGTCCCGTATGATAGATACTTAAAACAAGAGGGTCATGATGACGCTGGATCACTCACCTAGGTAATATGAGCTACTCGTTTCAAATGTAAAACTGATGCTAAAATATTAAGACATTAAGTCAGTAGGTCACATTCATGGTCATCGAAAGTCAGTTTTAAAATCGGTGTGTTAAACTGTATATGTCATCCAAATTTCAAGGCTGTATCTTAAAAATCAACAAGAAAGTAGGTCAGTAGGTCAATGTTAAAGTGACCCCTACTTGAGGTCATCAGGTAATTATAATTAAACAGTCTGGGAAATGTATAAATATTTTTCCTAAATAGCGCATATAACAAGTGACCCTAGGGACGGGGCCTCTTTTCACCCAGGGGCATAATTTGAACAATCTTGTTAGAGATCCACTAGGCAATGCTACATACCAACTATCAAAGGCCTTGGCCTTAATCTTTCAGACAAAAAGATTTTTAAAGTTTCTTCCTATATAAGTCTATGTAAAACTTGGGACCCCCAAGGGATATATTTTGAACAATTCGGGTAGAGAACCATTAGGCAATACAACATACAAAATATCAAAAGCCTAGGCCTTACAGTTTTAGGAAAGAAGTTTTTTTCTCTATGTAAGTCTATGTAAAACCGGGGCGGGGTCTCTTTTCACACCAGGGGAATAATGTGAACAATCTTGATAGAAGACCATTGTTAAATATTAATACCATTTGTAAAGGAATACATCTATAAATAAACAATTGTCGAAAACTAGGTTCTACCTAGTTATGTGAAATGTCAGCACTGGAATAGTTTTGCAAATGCCTCAAAACGAAGGTATGTAACAGTTTTTTTTTTTAAAATAGTGAGTTTTAAAGGCGCTGAATTATTTGAAAGTGTGGTCCCTTTATGCAGCCCTTTTCCAGAATTCAATTTATGTATCATTAAACTAACAGTTGTTGTGTTGAGTAATATACACGTTTACATGCTGTTTAATTTTCATGTGGAACAACCTTTTCATTCTTTGAATTGATGTTATTTGATTTTTTTCTCAAAATGTAAGGCTGTCTTAAATTGATCATTATGTATAGGTATTTTGTACTAAAAACATGATTAATTTGAATTTTTTGAAATACTATCAGTAGTATCTCGTGGAATTCGTGTACAGGTTAATATAATAAGTATACTACAACTGAAAAACAAAAGAATTTTCAATTCTCTTTTTCTACATTTATATTATTTAATTTCTAATAGAACTATGGGCGATTTTCTGGCTCCGTAACGGTTATGCTTAGTTTAGTAGGTCTTGAAAAAAATGCATTTCCTCGTAATTATTATTTACATCTTTATTGCACATTTGCTTTCTCTTTTTTCCAGGCCAAATCTTTTCTGATGTGGCGACAGAGAGTAGGAACGTAGACGAAGGTTATGCCTTAATTTTGTTTTTCATTTCTCTCTCAATGTTTGCCATGAAATATGTAATTTACCCAAATACTAAACTGATGAGCGCTCAGAAAGTTTGAACAATCTTACGATCACCTTCGAGTCTGCTGATTTAAATCAAGGAAAATATCAAAATTAATTAAATCTTCCTGTTAAACATTTTTAACTTAAGTATTTTATCATGCCGTTACTATAAACTGATAATTAAAACTGCCATTTCATTTGAAGAAAGTGAACGAGCTATCTTTTCCAGGTGTGAATGATACGTGTATGGCCATAGATGAAGGTAATTGTTTATTTTGAATTTCATTTCTTACAAACATTTGTCCGCTACAGAGTGCAGTGTATGCACATTTCATAACCCTGAGAATACGGCACCTCCGCCTAAGCCAGCCATGCCGGTAACCTACACAATACGATGCATCCACATCCTCAAAAATGATGTTTCAACACCGCATATATAGGAGGCCTGCACATGGCTGACATTTCAACGGGTTCGAAATCTGCATACACTACACTATTAAGTGGCTATCAATGTTAAGAACCTGCGTCTCAATTACTTATTACATTTTCATTGTGTTATAGCCACAGAAGACCACCTAGCAGAAGGTATTTTAGCAACCTTTTCTAAATAATCCGTTAAAAAGAGGTAATTCGTATGGAATACAGAAGACGGCCGTAACACATTTCACTCTCAATTTCTGCCTTGAAATTTTGTAGTTTACAGTCCAATACGGAAAAAATAAGCATTTAACAAGTTTTGAAGATAACGTTTACGTTCAAGACTGATTATCTTAATCGAAGAAAATACCCAGATTTTGCTGTATAGCTTTTCCTACTGGATATTTGTCCTTACGGGCCTCGGCAAATTAATTTTTAGTTCTTTGGAAATAGGAGAGAGCGAGTTCAATTCTTTTTTCCTTCTCAATTTGGACCATTTGAAAGGTGAGTATATTTTTTAAAGCAAGCGCGATATTCTATTTATTTTTTGTAGGTATTTAACTTATCTAATGACATGTTTCAAAATATTTCCAACGTGCATTATAAAGATAATACGTATTCCACTGCTAAATGTAGTGTGATTTAAAGAAAATCTGCACTTTGGCTGAAATTTGGCGGTTATTCTGTTACAACAAATACTTTGTAACCAAAATGTCATTTTTTTAAACAATGCAACCAGCAATAATTATACTCTTACTTAGTAAATCAAATTTCAAAACGTCTGGTGCCAAACTTCAATTCACTTTGCGCTTGAGGTAGAATCCTAGATTGAATATTCAGATGCATTTATTCTTTCTTAACAAATATATTCAAGTGTTTTTTTTGTTTGTTTGTTTTTTTGTTGTTTTTTTTGGTTACTTTATGATATATTAAAAAAACCTAAATAGAGTTCAAGTTATGTTAGAACACTGACAAAAATTTTACTTCACAAATGATGGGCAAGTGATTTAACCACTTAGCCAGCAAAAGTCTTGACATTCTCCGATGTAGATATTTTCTAGATCATAGGCATATTATACGACGTTGTTTATAGTGACAGTCAGTGAGCTTAACTACTCTGTAACGAATACCCCTCAATACAAAATTAAACTTTTATTTTCGTTTAAAAGAGTAATGAAGTTTTCTTTTATAGGTTCGGCTGAAGATAGTACGGTCATAGATGAAGGTAATTATTTATTTTACATCGTTGTATACAGCTTTCGTGGAATTCTACACTTAACAACTTTTCTAACGCTACCATTAGCCTTTTCGCTATAATTCAAAAACTACCAAAGATGATTACGTGAAATTTTCAGGAAAGTTAAAGGAATATCAGACATTGTTTGATGAAAAACTAGCAACAAACATTTCCGTAATTTTAAGATTTTGTATTTTATTTGATGTTGACCCGATGATTTACAAAGTCGCAAAATATTTCCAATAAGTACAATCAACAATGACATGAAAGTCAACGTTCCCAGTCTTGAAAAAAATCCATTTGACTGCTACCAATATAATTCCAAATCGATTTACTAAACATTTAAATTGTTCTCATCATCATCTTTGGACAATGTAAATGTAAATTTTCAACCACATGACGCGTGATATCCTGACGCATGGCATGATACAACACGTCGCCTGTTGGTTATTACACAATAAACTAAATTTAATATATGTACTAAAATTATCAACTTTAAGGCTCGTTAAAAGCTCAACTTTGCATAATTGAATATTTAAAAAGATCCAGTGTTTCAATTAAGTACTTTCAGGATTAATTTGATTTTAATACTTGGTACGGCTATCATTTGCTTGGATAACATTCCCTGCATCTGCTGCGCATGAACAAGACGTCATTTCGACAAATGACCTGACAAACACGGTTCCACTCCTCAAGGAGAAACTGTTGCAGTTGCCTCTGATTCTGTGGATCTCTTCTTCTGACAGTCTTACCGACTACATTACAGATATGTTCAATCGGATATAAATCCGGTGGGCGGGATGGTAATGGCAGAACATCTACCCTGTTTACAGCTAGAACAGCCGTTGTGCGACGTGCGAGGTGCTCTATCCTGCATCAATAGCATGCACCTAGTATTCCGTTTGTTTGTTTGCTTTGTGTTTAACGCCAATTTTCAACAGTATTTCAGTTGTATAACGGCGGGCAGTTAACCTAACCAGTGATCTTTGATTCTGTACCAGTACAAACCTGTTCTCCGCAAGTAACTGCCAACATCCCCACATGAACGAATGATTTCAGAAACGATGTCTTTTATAAAATCGTCACGGAGAACATACACCTAGCTCAGGGCTCGGACTCACAACCCAAGGATCCATAGATCTGCGCTTTCTCTTTTGAGCTAACCAGGCGAGTTCTATTCTTATTCGGTAAATTCGTACACGACCATCTGTAAGTGACGGCGAGCGCAATGTAAACTGGTTCGTATGTGCTGAGTATCCCATGGAATGGGCGTCTGCAGCGTACATCAGTTTCCCTCAAAAAGTAGTATAAGAAATGAGGTTTCCGGCACACAAATTCCACTCGCTCCACTCGTTCAACTCGTTCCATTTGTTTGCCGAAAACCTCATTTCTTATACTACTAAAAATATATATTTTTTTTAATTTTTACCCTCAACCTTAACTGACCAATACCGACAAACTCAGAAAAGCCACAGGTTTTAACAAATTACTGTAAAAACCTCTGGTTTGATGAACACAAATTCCTGGGAACAAGATCCACGTACACAACTAAAAAACCACAGGTATTGAACACAGCGAAAATAAAAAGTTTTAAATAGATATGATGTAGATGAGTTTACAGAATAAAATATATTGTTTGAAAGAAACAAGATTTACTGATAATATAAATCCTCGTTATGTTACAGCAAAAAACGGGAGAACAATGATTCTGACTACCTGTTCATTTTGTGGAAGAATGAATTCAAAGTTTGTTAAAAGTACAGGAGGTAATTTTGATATTCATAAAGCAATGTTACCTTTATTACCTAAGAAAGGTTTAACACTCCCAGGATATAACTATTGTGGGCCAGGAAATCCTTTAGATAATGGATCTCTGGTTAATGAACTAGACTCAGTATGTATGGACCATGACTTTTGCTATGACAGCGGTGTAAAAAAGGGTATATGTGACAAGCAAATGCTTTCCAACTTAAATAACACTAAATCAAATACATTTGGAAAAAAGATTGCAAAACATTTAGTTGTAAAACCTGCAATTAAAACGAAATACAAACTTGGTCTCGGACAAAAACGAAAGTCAAAAAACGGAAAAAGTGGGTAGAGTATTTACTCAAAAAGACCCCCGAAATAACATGGAGCGATGAATTAGCAGAAGAATTACATAAACCAATTAAACGAAACTTTATGAAACGAAGAGTGATAGTTAATGATATTAATGATACCTGGTCTGCTGATTTAGTTGATATGCAAGCTTTTTCAAAATATAATAAAGGTGTAAAGTATTTGTTAACCGTTATTGATATATTCAGCAAATATGCTTGGGTTATTCCATTAAAGAATAAAACTGGAGAATCTGTTACTGAAGCATTTGAAAAAATAATTTCTGAAGGTAGAACACCTACAAATGTATGGGTAGATGAAGGAAAAGAATTTTATAATAAAAAGTTTGAATCATTTTTGAATAAAAATAAGATTAACATGTATCATACATCTGATGAAGGAAAAGCTGTAGTAATTGAAAGATTTAATAGAAGTTTAAAAAAAATAATGTGGAAATATTTTACAGCAAATAATACTTACACTTATTTAGACAATTTACAGGAAATGGTTGATAAATATAACAAAACGAAACATTCTAGTATAAAAATGACACCAACTAAAGCCAGCAAAATCTTAAATAAAGGTACTGTTTACTTTAATTTATATGGTAATTTAAAGAAACCAAAGAGTAAACCAAAGTTTAAAATTGGTGATCGAGTTCGCTTAAGCAAACTTAAACGACATTTTGAAAAAGGATATAGACCAAACTGGACAGAGGAAATATTTATAATTTATGGAATTAATAACACAAATCCCAGAACATACACTATTAAAGATTTGAATAATGAAATAATTCAGGGTTCATTTTATGAGCAAGAACTATTACCTACTAAACAAGAGGTTTTTAGAATAGAAAAAGTTATCAGACGAGACTATAAAAAAAACAAGCTTTAGTAAAATGGAAAGGTTATAGTGAAAAATTTTATAGTTGGATTCCGTTTAGTGAATTGGAAGAAATTTAATTAAAAAAATATATTAAAATAAAAATCTATTGAAGACAAAGTCTTCTAAAATAGAAACAATAGATCAATCAATTATTCATTTGACTAAAATTGCTGCTGCTTACAGAAAAAGTTATAAATTTTGCGGAAGAGTAAATACAGGATTACAAATTACAGCATGTATTTTTGGTTGCTCAGCTGCATTAGCACTTGTTCCAGCTATTCCTATATTTGTTAGCAGTTGCTGGCGCTGTTCCAGCAGTAATTACAATATTTATTAATAGACTAAAAGTTGGAGATAAAAAAAGCTATTTTAAAATTACATCATCACAAAATAAAACAACTAATAACAAAAGCACGAATCGGAAAAGTAAATAAAGAAGATTCAAATAAAGTTATTTAAGATATTTTACAATACTGTATGAAATGCAGAAAGAAAAAAATATTCAATGCCTCTTGAAACGTATATGAAGGAATTTAATCTTAACGGATATAAAAAAAGAAGAAGAAGAGTTGTATTAAATTTAGATTGCTGAATTTATTTTTACGTGTGTTTTTTAAAGATTTTTTCTATAAGTATATTATATAAATGGTTAATAGAAAAGAAGACAGAATGATTATGCCAAAATTATCCAGTACTTTAGGTGAAATAACAAACCCAGACAAAGATTCATATAAAAAAGTTCTTAAAAGAAGAAATGTTATTAACTCTAAACTTGATAAAATAGTTAGTGAAGAATATAAAAAAAATGTAATTTATAAATCAAAAAATGTTATAGATCCATATCTTTTTCAGAAAAAAAATATACAAACGTGAATGTGGTTATTTGATGCAGGAAGAAAATAGTAAAAACTGTGATTGTCCAATTTCAAGCAACAACCGAAACAAACCCCAAAAAGTTATTGCAGTGGAAGGTTCTACAGGAACTGAAAAATATATAAAAGCATTTATGCAACATCTAAAGATCTTGATATAAATTCTGGGCTAATCAAAATGTGTTGTGAAGGAAAAAAAAACAGAGTAAAAAGTGGAATATCAAAACTTAATGGAAAAAGATATAAATTTAAATACTCTTAATTTTTTTGTTTTTACTTAACGATTTTTTTCTCTAATTATAATATATAGATGACAAAGAAATTGAGAAATCTACAAAACAATATATGAAAACATTTGAAATTAGAATTTTAAGTTCAAATCCAAAAATTCAATTATATTCGAATATAAAAGATATAGACAATACTCTTAAATCTGAACTTAAAATTTTAAAAGGATTAAAGGTTAATATTGTTTTAAAATTAACTTTTGCGAAAATGAGTAAAACAGATACAATATATAAATCAGCTTATTTTCAATCTAACCCTTTAATTATGACTAATAAAAATGAAATAATAAACATTTTACATCAAACCTTTGATGAAATAACAAATAGAATTGGATTTCTGAAGGAAGTGGCTGGGTAATAGAAACAGTTGATGCTCATTATATAAATAGATATAAATATAATCCACTGGCTGCTTCTAGTTATTTAGAACTACCAAAAGAATTACAGAATCCAAAGAAAGGATTGAAAAATATAAAGAATGATGATAATGAATGTTTTCGATGGTGTCATTTGGCTTACAAATTTCCTGTCGAAAAAAACCCCAAAATTTCAAAATATAAAAAAAGCATATAGAAAAACTTAATTATGAAGGAATAAAATTTCCTGTTACATTAAATCAAATACCTAAAATAGAAACTAAGAATGATATTTCATTTAATATATTTGGTTATGAAGATAATAATGTTTATCCATTGTACATTTCAAAATATCAATATGAAGAACAATGTGACAAGTTGTAAATTAATACAGATAAGATAAACCATTATGTATGGATAAAAGACTTTAATAGATTAATGTTTAACAAAACAAAACATAAAAATAAAAAACATTTTTGTAGGTTTTGTTTACAATGTTTTTCCCAAGAAAGAATATTAGATGAACATATTCCAAATTGTTTAGCTATTAATGGTGTCCAAGGTGTAAAAATACCAAAAAAAAGGAAGTAAGGTTTATTTTTAAAATTATCACAAACAATTAGCAGTACCTTTTGTAATTTATGCTGATTTTGAATCAGTCAACCTATAAGTTTCAACAACTCTTCCAAATCCAGAATCTTCATTTACTGAAGCATATCAAAAACATATAGATTGTGGTTATGGTTATAAAGTTGTTTCTTGTTATGATAACAGTTATACTAAACCAACTCAAATTTACAGAGGCCCTGATGCTGTTTATAAGTTTATTGAGAAAATGCTTGAGGAAGAAGAATATTGTAAGGAAATCTTTAAAGAACATTTTAATAAAGTTTTAAGAATGACCAAAAAAGACGAAATTGAATTTAAAAAGCAGAAATCTTGTCACATTTGTGGATAAGAATATAAAGAAGATGAAATTAAAGTAAGTTTGTTTGTTTGTTTTGGGTTTAACGCCGTTTTTCAACAGTATTTCAGTCATGTAACGGCGGGCAGTTAACCTAACCAGTATTCCTGGATTCTGTACCAGTACAAACCTGTTCTCCGCAGTAACTGCCAACTTTCCCACATGAATCAGAGGTGGAGGACTAATGATTTCAGACACAATATCTATATCAAATAGTCACGGAGAACATTCGCCCCGCCCGAGGATCGAACTCGCGACCCCGAGATCCGTAGACCAACGCTCTTACCTACTGAGCTAAGCGGGCGGGCTTAAATTAAAGTAAGAGACCATTGCCATATAACAGGAAAATTTGGAGGAAGTGCTCACCAAGACTGTAATATTAATTTTAGATTAACTCACAAAATTCCTGTCATATTTCATAATTTAAAAGGTTATGATGGACATTTTATTATGCAACAAGTAGGAAAATTTAAAAAAGGAGTTAATGTTATTTCAAACAATATGGAAAAATATATGGCATTTATGATTGGGAATTTAGTTTTTATTGATAGTTTTCATTAGACAATTTAGCAAAAAATATTCAAGAATTTAAATATCTTCCGAAAGAATTTCTTGAAAGTTTAGTTACACTATTAAAAACAAAACGAACCTATCCATATGATTACATGGATTCATTTGAAAGATTTAAAGAAAAAAAGTTACCTCCTAAAAAAGAGTTTTATTCGATCTTAAACTCTACTGATATTACCGATGAAGAATATGAACATGCTAAAGAAGTCTGGAAAAAATTTAAAATTAAAACAATGGGAGAATATCATAATCTATATTTAAAAGCTGATGTATTACTTTTAACTGATGTTTTTGAGAACTTTAGAAAAGTTTGTCTTGAATATTATAAACTTGACCCTTGCCATTGTTTTAGTAGTCCTGGATTAGCTTTGGATGCAATGTTAAAAATGACTAAGGATGATTTGGATGTAATAACTGATATTGATATGTATCTTTTTATTGAAAAAGGATTAAGAGGTGGAATAAGCTATATAGCTAACCGCTACAGTAAAGAAACAATAAATATATGAAAGATTTTAACCCTAAGGAGCAGTCAAAGTATATTACATATCTAGATGCTAACAATCTTAATGGTTGGGCTATGTGTCAACCTTTACCCTCTGGAAATTTTAAATTTATTTCCGGAAAACAATATAAGAAATTAATTGCAAAAGGTAAAACTAACTTTGTAATTGAATGTGATCTTGAATATCCAAAAGAATTACATGCTGAACATAATAATTATCATTTAGCTCCTGAAAAAAATAATATACCAAAAGAATGGCTTTCTGAGAATAGTAAAAATATAAAGCTATCTTTTGGAATAGGAAAAAGTAATGTAAAAAAACTAGTTCCAACTTTAATGAAGAAAAGGAATTATGTACTTCATTTTTAAAAATCTTGGACTTTATACACAATTAGGATTAAAAGTAACAAAAATACACAGAATATTAACTTTTGACGAAAGTCCTTGGTTAAAAATGTATATTGATTTTAATACTCAAAAAAGATCTAAAGCAAAGAATTCTTTTGAAAAAGACTTTTTTAAGTTAATGAACAACTCTGTATTCGGTAAGACGATGGAGAATTTACGCAAGAGGGTTAATATAAAGCTTACACATGATGAAGATCTTTTATTAAAATATATAGCAAAACCTTCATTTGTTAGTTCAACAATGTTTAATAAGAATTTGTTTGTTATTCATAAAATAAAAGAAAGTTTATTATTAAATAGACCTTGTTATGTTGGAATGTGCATTTTAAATTTATCAAAATATTTAATGTATGATTTTCATTATAATTATATTGAGGAAAAGTATGGAAGTTTAACGAAGCTTTTATTCACTGACCCTGATAGTTTGTGTTATGAAATTAAAACCAAAGATGCATATAAGGATTTTTATAAGGACAAAGATTTATTTGATAATAGTGATTATAATCCTAATTCCAGGTTTTATTTTGAAGATAATAAAAAAGTAACTGGAAAATTCAAAGATGAAGCTGCTGGTATCCCAATTGTTGAATTCGTTGGACTAAGAAGTAAAATGTATTCATATTTATTAGAAAATTCGCCTTGGAAGGAAAATTATGCTATTAAAAATGTAAAGGAATTAAAAAACATGTAAAGAAAACAATAGTTCATAAAAATTACAAAAGTACTTTGTTTAATTCAACCCAAACTAACCATACCATTAAAGCTATTCGTTCTGATAAGCACAATATTTCTAGTTATGTTATTAATAAAACATTTTTATCATGTTATGACGATAAAAGATATATTAAACCTAATGGTATGAGGAACATTAGCTTGTTACTTCCCTTGAAAAGTTGTATGATAAAGCGCAAGGATAACCAAATATTACATTGGTCCCTGTCAGTCGGAATCTTCTGACTTTTTCGTTATAACCTTTATCCAAGATGTTGCGGTTTGTCAAAATAAATATGCTTTTTTTGTGTAGGTTTCTAAATAAAAATGATTAACCAAACCTAAATTTAGCAGAGGGCCACTAAAAGAAAACCTGTCCTTGATCATTTTCCAATCCAGTGAAATTTAGTATAGATATTGCTTTTGAAAATTACAAAGAAGTCAACGATAAAAACAGAGGAAGGACCAATCTACTTCTTGGACATAATCAGGGGAAGTAACTGACTAATGTTCCCCATTAATACATTAGCTTACGGACATAAAACCATAAATTGTTAGGGTATGTTCTAGAACCATAAATTGTTAGGCTATGTCCTAGAACCATAAATTGTTAGGCTATGTCCTAGAACTATAAATTGTTAATTCAATATTCTTAACGTTTAAACCATCTATAAAAATCACACCATCTACTTCAAACTGATCAGCATAATTAATTGAGATTGATTAATTTTTTCTGTTATTTTTTGCATTGTAACTTTGAATAATTTTATTTTCTTTGTTTTTTTTAATTCTAATTTAACTTCTCCTTTATTTGTCTTAATTGCATCTATAAGAATAATTAAGATGCAATTTTGTTTAATTGTTACATTATTACCATTTTGAACTAAACCAGGACTAGCATTACTAACTTTCCATTGAAATGATCCACTATCGGTATCTTCTGTTGCAGATGTTAAAAACAAAGGAGGTTTTCTTATCATTTGCCTTTCTATTTTACTTACTTTTTCATTTATATTATTGAATATTCCCATTATATAAAAAATTAAGTTTATTAATTTACTAGACAGAACCTGACATAACTTCCTGGTTTTAAAGTATATTCAATGTAACCTTTGCTGGGCATTCCCGGCGAGCCTGGGATTGGGGTTAAAAAAAAAAACGTCACTATTTTGTTTAAATTGATTTCAATGTTTTTCTTAAAAGCCATTGTTGTATTTTTAACCTCAGATGATATATTACTTGTTCCACTTGTGTGACCAAACCGCCAGTCAAAAATGAAATAAATATTTCTATTATTATAGTATTCATTGATAATATTTATTTCGATTATGTAATCCCCGAGTTGTTGGGTTTGAAATATATCCTCTTTTGTTTGAATAAAGCTTTTATAATCTGTAATCTTATTAGCTTGTATTCCAAATAATGCAAAAAATTCTCCGGTCTTTACCTTTTGTTGTAATTGTATGTCTTCAATATCATAAGTATTTCCAGAATAATTCTTTACATGTAGTTGTCTGTTATTATAATATTAAAAAAGAAACACTTCGCGTCTTACTTTTTCTAGTTCTTCTTCTATTGCTTTATATTTATTTTCATGTTCAAGAATTACTTAAGCTAAATCATTACGTCGTTTTGTTGTAGAAACTTCAGAAGCAGACAAATTGTCAACAGTAATTTTTGTTCTGGCTAATCGTGTTTCTTGTTGTTTTTTTTTAAAAAAACATTTTTTACTTTTGTAATTTCTTCTGCATTAGTGGAAATTGCTTCAGCATTAGTGGTTATTGCTTCAGTATTGGAGGTAATTAATTCTCCTTGTTTAACTGATTTAAAAAAGTCCAGTTCATTTTTATTATTTTCAATTTTATCATTAAATTCGTTAATATCTTTTTGTAACAAGCCTGTAAGTTTACTTAAGTCTGCGTACTTTAAATTGTGACGTGTGTCGACAGTACTAATCAAGATCCGAAGTTGTTTCTTCAGATTTTCTAAGTTAGAATTAAACTCTTTTCTAAGGTTAGTTAATGTTGTATCATGGTCATCGCCTCTTTGTGAAGCTGCCTTTTCCAGTTCAGATTTATATTCTGCAAGTTTATTTGAAACTGTGTCTAACAAATCTTGATGCTTTTTTGTAAAGTCATTGTTAAGTTTATTTACTTCTGTCCTAATTTCTAACTGATACATATTTTGTAACTTTTTATCAGCTTCAATAATCTTGTCTTTTAGTTCTTCATGTTTAAGCATACTGTCTTTTAATACCTGAGCTTGATTGTATAACATTTCAAAATAAACCCATAATACTTCTTTCGTCTGACTATCTGTCAAATCAGATTTCTCTTCAAGTTCTTTAATAGAATCAAACATAGCTTTCATTTCTTCTTCAAGTTTACCTTGTAATTGAATTATTAATAATGAATTGTTTTTAAAATCTTTTTCTAATTCTTCAATATTCTTTACTTCTTCTTCTAATGTCTGTTTTATACTTTTAATATCTTCAAGTTTATAGTCTTCTATTACACTTTGAACTTTTTTAAACACAAACCGTTTTGAAACTGCATCATTTGGTTTATCTGGATTTTCTAGGTTGATTATTTCATTACCTCCCATATCTAATGCTCTGTTCATTGTGTTATCAAGTTCCTTATTTTTATGAAGATACGATTCCATGTCCTTTTTAAGCTTTTTGAATTGTTTTCTTGTGGCATAATCACTTAAATCAATATCAAATTTAACTTTACTTATACTGTCTGTTTTATAGTAAGACTGACTTAAATAAATTACAGAACAGTTTTTGTGACGTCCTTGAATAAAATATTTTGTAATTTCATTTTGAAACTTTTTTTCTTCACATATAAAATCATCAAATATTACTACTTTGTTTCTCTGATTCAAGATCATTCATGTCAATTATTTGGCTGGGATCAGCTGAATATTCAAGTATTTCATTCGGATCTATTTCATGTTTTTCTGCAATTTCATTTAAGAGATTAATTAAATCCTGATATTTAGATTGTTCTAGGTTTTTAGCATACAGATATAATTTATCATAATATATAAGAGGTTTTCGAAGCATGTACATTAATGTATTTGTTTTTCCCGACCCGGAAGATCCACATATTAACATTCTTAAACATGAATCTGGCATAAAAGGATAAATTTGCTTAAAGTTAGGTTTATCGTTTTTTTGTATCATAATTTGGAATTTCCATTATATAATAATATTACATTATCTTACATTATCTTACATTGTTATTGAAATTATAAAATTTAGTTTTATATAAATGCAATCAAAACTTAATGAAATAAGAATAAGAAAAAACTTAGTCGGGCAAAAGGTAAGAGCTCTTAGAGATGAAATAATGAGAGAAAAAATAAAAAAGGCTGCCAACAGAGAAATGTATAGTGAAATTTATAAACCAATTACAGAAGGAATAGAAAGTCAAAAAGAACAATTATCAAGAGAATTAAAAGCATAACCTGGAATTAAAGAACAATTAGCGTTACTTCCAAAAAGGTTTGTTGATAAAATACAAGAAGTAGAACAGCAACAAAAATTGGAAGAACCACCACCCCCGGAACTACAACAACCATTATTACCACCATTACAACACAGAGAAAAAGAATTTGATATATTAAAAGAATATGAGGATGAAGAAACAACTGAAGAAATGGGTGCAAGACCAAAAGAAAAGAAAATACCTACAATACATTTAGATGCCTTTTTGGATAATGATGTTTTAGAAGAATATGAATATTACAAACCGTCTGAAATGTTTGACTTTTTGACTGCAGATAAATCTAATCCTGATAAAATAAGTAAAAACATACTTCAAAATACAATAGACGATGCTACTAAGAATATCCAAAGTTTAAATGGTCCGATAGCTGGCAAATCAAAATCAAAAGATCCAAATAAACAAGAAGAAGCAAAACAATTAAAATATAAACGAGACGAACTGATAAAGTACAAAGGCCGGTTGATGGGTATTCTTGATATGGCTCCCACATATGGACAAGGAATAAGACATCATAACCTACATAAAGTTTCACCAAATGGGCAATATGGTAATTTGATTATTGATCTTAATCAACTTTATGGTCAAAACAAATTGATTGCAAAGGATCAAAGAACTGGAAAAGATGTAATTAACACTAAAGTAGAGAATGATTCAATTGATCTGATTAATAAAAGATATAACAATAATACAAAAAAAACATTCAATACTTTCTAGGAAAATATTTAAAGAATTAACAGAAAAATCAGGATTACCTATCAATAAAAGATCAATGGAATTTAAAAAAGTAATTAGTGGACAAGGTTATGACGTTTGTCCATGCAATCCAGAAGAACTGGTTAATACATTAGAGTTAATTTGCGGTTCAATTGATTCCGGAAATAATAATGAAGAACTAAAAAATGAAGGTATTAGCATAACTGATGAACCATTAAAAATAAATAAATTGTTACCAAAAGAACATGAAATGTTATATAAAAAAATACTTTTCTTGAATATATAAATGGAACAAAAAATAGTATTAAGTTCTGAAGTAGTTAAAAACAACACTAAAAATACTCAAAGCGATTTTACAGTCAGATTCAGTCGTTCTTTAATTTTAGATAAAAATAAAACTTACGTTGTTGGTTTGGAATCACTATGACTTACTCTTGGCATAATATTAGTGATAAATATGATAATAAAAGAATTCGTTATAATAATGGCAAGGATTGGAAAGATATTATATTTCAAAATGGTTCTGACAGTTATACAGACATTAATAATTATATCAAGGGAACATTAATAAGCAATGGTGATTTTGAATTTGATAAATCAAACATTGCGCCTATAAGTCTGGAATTTGATTTAAGTAGTTTTAAGATATTAATTTCAATTCATGATAATTTTATATTGGATTTAAGAATGTCAAATTTTCAAACATTGCTTGGATTTGAGGAAAAAGCTTTGCGAAATACTGAATGGGGAACAACAACACCAAATATAACTAACTCTGTAGATACAATTTACATTCATTGTGATCTTATTGATAATTCACTTTTTGACGTTAATTTTAGGGATATTATCTATGCTTTAAGTACTGCAGATTTAACAAGAGCTTATCCATTTACAAAAGAACCAAACAGAGTCGGATATTCTGAAATTAATAAGAATGTTATAGATTCAATAAGAAAATTACAGATGTATTTGGTAGAATAATTAATTTTAATGAGGTTGAAACAAGTTTTACGCTAATTTTAAAAGAAATATAAATTATGAAATTATAAAATTTAGTTTTATATAATGTACAAAAAAGTTTATGACAAAAATAAAGGAATATTTATTTATGTTGATCCTTGGTCAGGAGAAGAAATTATACATGGTAGACCTGCAGTCTCCGGAGATTCCATCTCTGGTACAGGTATCTTTGACACTTTAACAAAATTAATTCAATCTTCTGCTGCATCTGCTGGAAAAAAAGCTCTGGAAACTGCAGGAAAAGCTGCACTTGAAAGTGGAACCCACAGGATTGGAACGGAAGTCGGGAATTTAGCTGCTAATAAAATTACAGAAAAAATTAAAAGTTTCAGAAAGCCTGTAACACCTGCTGTTGGTAAACCTGCGGTTTCCGAAAGTTCCACTCTTGGTAATTTAATTGCTAAGGAATTACAAAAAAAAAAAATTCAAATAATAAGGAGAAGGATATTAATATAAGAATAAATAAATTACTCTCAGAGTATGGGACTTCAGCTCAGCGTAAGCGTATTAACAGATTAATTTATAAAAAATAAAATAATATATAATATACATGTTTAGAACAAAACAGTATTGTGAAAGATATGAACTAACCCCTATTCAATTAGATACACCTTTAATAACCGTCTTGGGAAATAATGTTAAACAACAAAAAAGTGGATATCATTTTACAGTAAATGATAGAAGTTCATATTTTGATTGGTTTAATGGTTATTTTGAAGTAAATTTTAAAGTAAATAAACTTGCTGATGGTAATAATTATGCTGATGGAGATCAAATGGCTTTAATTAATAATGCAGCTTCAATAATTGATCAGCTAATAGTTAAACAAAATGGAAAAATTGTGTATGATTGTAATAATTTATATAAGGTAATTAACTTAAAAAATTAGTTGAACTATCTAAGGATTACGCAGAAACAACTGGAACAAACGAATTTATTTATTTAGATAATACCGTTAATGCTGAAAGTAGGGATGACCAAGATGAATATAAGAAAGGTTTTGCTGCTAGAAAGCTATTAATTCAGGGTGGTAATGAGGTAAATGCTAAAATTCCATTAAATAATTATTCACTTTTTCAGGGTTTAGAACAAAACATATTACCTCCAAGTCAAATCCAAATAACATTACAATTAACTAATGATGATGAATTAATTTACAGAGCTAATGCTGCTGATCCAGGTAGGGTTGTAACTAAATTAATTGTGTGGGTTCCTCGTTTAATTTTTAACGATTATGGAATTAATTTAATTTCTGAAAGATATACAAAAGCGAGGTGGAAATACTTACGTGAAATGATAACATAATCAACAGATACACGAAAGATAAACATAACTTTTAGAATAACAGCTGGTGTAACAAAACCCGAACATGTGTTTGTTTATTTGCAGCGGTCTGATAAAAGTAATACACAAAGACGGAATCCACATTTATTAGATACATTTAAACTTAATGCAGCAGATAATGATTGCACATTGGAATCTTGTCGTCTTGAAGTTGGAAATGGTTTATTTGGATTTGTTCATTTTAACTTAGAATTTAAAAAGGAAGTAATTACAGAAGATCCTAAGCACATTACATTAACAGCTAAAGTAAATGTTCGGCCGACAGCTAATGTCCGTGTTTATGCAATTGTATTGTATGAAGAAATAGTTGAAATAAATACTATTGGAGATGACATCAAATTATATTGAATATAAAGTTAACCTAACAGATGGACAAAAGAAAAACTTAGCAAAAGCTCATAACAACAAAATTTCACATATTTTTAGATTAAAATATGAACAATTCCGTGGAAACTTTCCTTTACTTTTAACAAAAAAACAGATTAATCAAATTAACAACTCTATTAGGAATACAAAAGGATTAGAAATTACAATTTCAAAAAAAAACAAATGTCCAGTCAAGGTCAAAACGTAGTTTTCTTAGGAGTTTTGGCTGGATTAATAGGAAAAATATCTGGGCTTGCCAGTACTGGTGTCAGTAAGTTACTTGGGAATGGTATGATTTCGGTAGCTAATAATAAGAGAAATATGATAACAGCATATCTTACGCCTAATCAAATAAAACAATTAAGGGGAACTGGTGTAATTACATTAACTCCAAGCAAATACAAGATGGAGGTTTTTGAGGTATGCTTGCGACAAGCCTTGGAATACCTTTGATTACTCAATATCTTTATTAAGTGGTAAGGGAAAAGGTCAGGGTATACAGATAGATTCACAAAGAAGACCTTACAGACGAATTTCTATTGTAAAAAAATAAAAGTTATAAACAAATCAATTTCTAAATTTGAAATTGAACAATGGGTAAAATAATTAAAAATTAAATATATACCTGGAGTAAAGTATAACAACATACAATATCAAGACAAAACAAGTGTATTGTGCGGTTATTATTGTTTATTTTTCATTAAAATGTTACAAGATGGTGTAAACATTTATGATTTATTGTACAACATACTGAGAGTTAACAATGTAAAACAAAGTGAACAAGTAATTATTTCATATTTCACATCTCAATACAACAAGTAATCTAAAAATAAGCGTTTACACTGTAAAAGTTACTAAAATAGATTTACTTTATCAAACCAGAGGTTTTCACAGTAATTTGTTAAAACCTTTGTTTTTTTCTGAGTTTGCCGGTATTGGTCAGTTTAGGTTGATGACTATTTTTTTAGTAGTATAAGGAATGGCGTTTTCGGCAAACAAATGGAACGAGTGGAACGAGTGGAGCGAGTGGAATTTGTGTGCCGGAAACCTCATCTCTTATACTACTCCCAAACTTCTGCGCACAGTCTGAGCGCTGATAGGGCGACCATGCGTTCCAACTGTTACCCTTGATGTATCAGTAGCTCGACGCCGCCTGTCTTGAAGGTGTATATTCAGAATGTTTCTATCCTTGTTTCTGGTAGTAACACGTCCTCTGGGTTGGCATGACAGGTCACGGACAGCGCCTGTCGTTCTGTATTTACGTAGCAAACGTATTACTGATGTGCGGTGCACGTTCAGCATTCTTGCAACCTAAAAGAGTACAAACCGCTTAAATTTCTGAAAACGCCCTGAGTTAGATTTTAGATTTTTGAGAAATCTGAACAAAAACTAAATAATCAATACCGGCGGAAGATAGGTAAATGAACACTTACAAAATTGTAACTCTCACCACCTTCAATTAGACCAATCGCTCCTGCTCTTTCCTGAATACCAAGGAATTTTCCCAGTAATTGCTTCAAATATCCACGAATTTAATCCGTTTCTGCTTTTAATCTTACAAAATTCATGTTTTACTCACCAGTCGGCACAAGGTTCACGTTCACCGCGCCTCATCTAAAAACGATTTCTTGGAAAAATAAAGCAATGTTTACATGAGCAATGAAGCAGTAATTATCGGTTTTTGGAAGCATGCATATAAAGTCACATTAATTAAAATATAATGATGACAGCGATTATAAATAAAAATCCGAAATTCAATTTATTATAAATTAGCAAGAATATTTCTAATGAAAATCGTTAAATTTCGCGTACATTACTATGGAAGAGGCATTTATGTAAAAAATTCCATTCATGTAAATAACTTATTCTTGCATGTAAATAACATTGATGTAATGGTAAATTAATATTCTTATTTCTTTGTTCCAATTTCTAATTTCTAGTTTGTTTGTATGGAAAAGATAATCAATAGTGTAAAATATAACATTTTGACACAAAATTTCCTGCATGCAAAAATGATTTAACCTTTTTTATTATGTTTAAATTGTTAATGCTGAAGTTTGAATTTTTCTTCGGCGTATTTCTTTCTCTAGGCCCTAATTGGCTAATCACTAACTGTAAATTCCATAATACACTTTACAAGTGTTTTGTCAAGTCTCATTATTCGCATTTTTCATTCAGGAAGTATTTTTCGTACTTTCAAACATATATAGCATCATTTAGAAGTTATAACAGGAAACTTGTCTCGTGCGTATCTGAATAATATAATTTAGAAGGGTAGAACTTATAACAAAGAAGGGATCAGAAATATCGGTTCCCTTTTAAGACAGAGGGCGCTTCAATGGGCTATTCCAGAAAATATCCGCACCCCTCCTCCTCCCTATGAAAAGCATTTCAACCCCAAAATACTCCCTTGGACAACCCCCTAAAACACCCATTTGGACAAGCATAAGTAGGGGAAACATCCCCTGGACAAAGTATTTTGACAAATGTACCCCTTGGACAGCCAGAAAAATACCACCCTGGACAAGCCATCGTGAAAGACACCCCTGGACGAGCATCCCCTGGACAACCTATGGAAGGCATTTTTTCTACCCCCTGGACAAACTATGGAAGGCATTTTCCTGAAAACACACCCCTGTACGCGCTGTCTCCAGAGACACTCCCTGGACATACCCACCCCCCGGACAAACTATGTTCCAAGGCATTTTTGACCCCCCCCCCCCACCCCCCCTTGGAAAAGCCGTTTCAAAAGAACCCCCCCCCCCCCAAAAACAGTCGTCCCTTGGATAACCTACGGAAGGCATATTTCATGATAAAAACCCCTCTGTCCTCTGGACAGACACCCCCTGGACAACCTATGAAAGGCACTTTTTTCTGGAAAATATCCTCCTGGACAAGCTGTCTTAAAAGACCCCCTGGACAACCTATAAGAAGTCGTTTTTCCTGAAAAATACCCACTCCCCTCTCTACCTGGAAAAGAGCCCCCTGGACAACCTATTGAAGGCATTTTTCTTAATTAACTTATATCACAAAATCCTACGTTTTCCATAAAAAGAATAAGAAATTTGTACACAGAATATTGGAAGTTAAAACAATCATATTTACGAATTATTTCAAAATACGTAAGATACATTTTACAAGTAAGAATTTTAATGTCCAGTTGTTATAATTTACACAACACGAGATATTTTTAATTTTATAAGAACAATTTACAAACGGGAACATATAGTTAAGAAATTGGGACATAGAAGAATTAATGACGAACATTCACAGTATAATTTACAATACAAACAAATTAGAAAATGGGACATAGAAATTAGAACAAAGAATATTAGAATATTAATTTACCATTGTATCAATGTAATTTACATGCAAGAATAAGTCATTTACATGAATGGATTTTTTTACTTAAATGCCCTTCCATAAGTTACTATTGTAGAATAATTATTGGCTAAATTTGCGACTTTGAAAAACAGGGGTTTCATCGGATTAGTAATAACTTCTATTATTTTTAGACTTATTTCCCTATTCTTTTTGTATAACTTTAAACAATGTCATGTATAGTTCTAAATTTCCTGAAAGATTTATCCAGTTCAACTCAAATTCACATTTCAACAATGAACATTTGAGTATTGATCAGTCGAAAGTCGGCTCAGCTTGGAATTAAACAGGCAGTAGAAATTTAAAGATTAGCTCAAATTTGACTTTTGATTTTCGATTTCATAACAAATTAATTGGATAATAATAAATATGCAACAACTGTTATTGAATTATGCACAAAACTGTTTATAGCATATTGTTAATTTTAATTATTATTCAATAAAATAGCAAAGATCCAGCCTTCTATTTAAGTCCTTTATAACAAATTTTTTTTATCGAAGTGATTAATCGGTAGTCAAATATATCATATAGATTCGCCATTATTATTTGTTTGCATGTACCATTCATATGACTAAATCTTAAATATCAATGTAAAAGTAAAGTGGTGAAGAATACCTGCTGGACAAACATGGGAAACACCATAAAATTTGCAATAGGTATAACAAAAGATAGTATGACAACAGCTAAAGATTATACTTCACTTTTGAATTTTAGCTGGCTCTCTACGGATACATGGACTGATAAATATGTTAAACGTAGCGTAATTTGAACGAGATATTGATGTTCGTCTTAGGACTCTTTGATCATCTGAGCACATTTATAATCACTAGTCAACATTTTTACTATCAAAACATTTGAAACCTAGATTCTTCGATAATTTTTATGAAAACATGAAATATAATATATAAATGAAAGATCTCGCAAAATATGGAAATATGGTCTCTGAATAAGCAAGACTTTAGTTATTTTACATTGTTAGCAAATTAAGGATGTGATTTACCTTTGCGTCAGGGGAGATTTTTAAAAAAAAGTTGTCTTTCTTGCTAATAATATCCAAATAAATGTAATCGATGCGTACATTTATTTGGAATATATATGTTTAAATTAAATTAGTGTAGATTTAAATTCATTGAGTCATAGCAAATTATTTTACTTAAATTGTTATGAAAAATTGGCCTGCTAAAAACTCATACGAGGAGCATTCAATATGTAATGTTATAATGATGTATAAATTATAAAAATCGGCAGGTTCAAAGTAAAAATATAATCATTTGAGTGAGGTGTACTCAGGTATACTGGACCATACTTATAATTGAGGTTTATCCTGGGCATCCAGAGTCTCAGAAAAATAGAATAACTTGTAAAGTCACAAAATTCTATCACTTTTCTACAAGGCACAGCAATTTGTAATGAGTTTGCTTTTGTTTTAAACTATTTATTGCATTTTTAATTTTACAACACAACTAAAAAATCTAAACTCGAGGATGATTCCATCTGGAATGGGTGTTGAGAGCGATTAATCAAAGTTCTAAGAACTAGTTTCGCAATCGAGAATAAAGATACTAGTATCAACATAAGATACAAGAATTTTTTAAATGATGATTATCGCGCCTGACAAAATTGCAGAGGCTTATTGTACTCAACTTATCATTTTTCGAGTAAAAATATACACAGTCAATTTAATACTGTTATAAACTTTTCTATTTTAGTTTTCAAATGTTTTTGTAAAGATCATGATTTGTTTTATCTGTTTAAACTGATAGTTCTAATTGTTGAATATTAGAATCAAGGAATTGCATATTACAATCTCAATATTTTGGACATAAAATTGTCCAGTATACTCGAGTACACCTCATTCAAATGGTTATATTTTTATTTTGAATCTACAGATTTTTATGATTTATATAGCATTGTGTTCCCAATAAATTGCTCTATAATGTGCCGAAAACCGCATCCAAAAATAATATGCGGTTACGGAACTACATACGGAGTAACATTACATATTGAACGCCCCTCGTATGTGTTTTTTCTCTAAAAGGTATATTTTATCAAAAGAAGAAGGAAATATTTAACACTTTTCGACTTATTTCAATGTTTGATAAAGGCATCGAAATAGTAAAATAGATGATGATTTTAAAATGATTGGTTATATCTAAAGTAATTAATGAGAATCAATCTATCTCAATTTAATTGATGATGAGCACTCAGGTGGATGGTACTTTTTTTGTGTGGTGATCCACTAAAAAACGCATGTCTGAGGTGAATACCATACAAGTGCGTTATTTGCCTTTTATTTGTGTTTTTTCCATAATTAACGCCTTAATATATTGGACTAATCGTACCATTGGATAGAACTTTATCTTTTCTAGAAATTCATATGAAGGAATAATGTTTACTGCATTAAGTCTATATCTAAAACAGTGCATTATGACGGTTTATCTGTGGGTCGAAAATGTGATGCGAGTATGACTGGGTATTACTAGCTATCAAGTTAAATTAGAAATCAATGGAGTATGTAGCGATACTATTTCCTAAAAACTTACTTTTATATACATTTTACTGCACAAAAACATTTTTACGTTTCATTGCATAAAACTATTTTTTCACAGGATCCGAGAAAAAAAATATACTAACAAGGAAATGTGTCATGCTGTTGATAAACGATTATTGTTTTTGAAATTATATGCCAGGGCCGAATATTTATTCTTTCTCAGATCTGGTAATATTATCTGCGTTTTGTTTCTTTCATAATAACCTCTTTCTGCAGCGTAAAAGATGCAATCTTGCTGTATTAGTCACTAACCCGAAACGCCCTGCAACCTCCCCTACAGAGTCACCAATGCGCATATTTGCGTATGTCCCATATTGAATGGCTTGCAACTTATGCGATTGTTTGTTTTTAGGAGTCAAAGATTTAGGGGAGTATCAATCGATGTACACACACACACAAATGCATGTAAACACCCGACCTACTCGCACGCTCAAGCACACAGAAACTGTGTTCTTATAGTATGGACATTCTTGTTGTTCTTAAAAGATCTTTTTTCGTGTTTGTATTTCTCTTTCCAATGATCAAATCATACTGATGTTGTCTATGTTTCCACGCGTGCTAAATATTTATTAAGCATTGATTTCAACTTCAGGAAAGATCGAAAAGACGGTTGAGGAATATGTTGATATGGCCTTGACGTCAGACGAAGATTTGGGGAAGGAGTTATTGGAAGATGAAGGTATATACATTAAATGCAATTAATTCCCTAGTATAACCTTATCCATTGAAGGGCGAGAAAACGAATCTTTGAAGTTACATTATTAATCCAGTTTATACTGGCTCGTTTGTATTTCTGCTATATTTAGCCTGTAGGATGTAATTCAATTACACGTTAACATGTTACTATGTAACGGCTTTGTTTCTGACTCATAACGCCTAAACGTGAACACGTCTCTAATATAATCAACTATCTAAATTGCACCATTTGTCTTGTCTTTAGATTAAAGTTTCTTTTGTAAAAACAATAAAGTCTAAAACATATCTAAATTATATTTATGGTAAACTGATTCATCTCTACATTTCACCAAAATCAACAGAAAAGAATGAACTTGATTCATTTTACAAGAGAGACAGAGAGAGAGAGAGAGAAAAAAAATAAAAATCTGTCACTGGTTGTAGAGGAAGATGGAAATATATTAAGGGTTAATGTGTTAGCGGTAACGAGGCTCTGTCTAGTAACCACCAAACTAGTTATCCGAGAGTCGGAAATTCCTTTCGGTACCTACAACCAATGATATATTATTTTTCTTGCATACATTATTCCACAAATTATGGTATAGATAAAACTAATCGAATACTTCCTTTGTATCATTCTTACATACAATAACGTATTTTAACAAAGCGCGTAAATTAACTTCCGTTAAAAGAGGATACCATAACACACAACAACAAAGTTCCAGTTTAATATCATCATTTGTAGTGCAATGATACGTTATAACGTTAAATAACAGCTTTGAATCAAGAAATATACTAAAAGGAATAGAGAGCAACAAACAAGTTATTAAATATTTATCGAATTTTACATAAAAATGGAAAATGTTCGGATCTTAGTTAACTGTCTAGAGAGCTCGGGGATACCAGATGGGTTTTTACGGCATGGGTAAAATCACTGAAACTCTAGCCCAGTGTGCAAGAAACAGTAACACAAGAAACAGAGGTTACATAATTGTTAGGTGATGGATAATTAAGATTATTACAATTATATTTCTTATTTATCTCATTCTAAAGGTGCACGGCGTTTGTAAATTGTTGAACTTGGATAGTTTGAACTTAAAGATAACTTTTCGGCATTAGCAACTTTTGATTGTATATCTAGTTGGTAAACTTCATATACATTGGTATTCAAAATTTAATTTGAAAAAAAAAAATGTAGATGCAGATTTATAAATTATTTTCTCTTAAGTCTTTGTAATATACCTCTTGGCGTAGATAATTATTTATTGATTTTATCTTTTTAAACAGATATAAAAGCACATTTCCTGAATTATGGCCTAAAGAATTTACATGCTGTTTTGCAAAAAGCTTTAGAAAAGCACGATAGAACGCAACTAAGCATTGCAATTATAGGACAAACTGGAACTGGTAAATCTAGCTTGATCAATGCATTAATGGATTTGCATTCTGGTGAGGAAGGCGCAGCTGCTGTTGGAGAAGTTGGCGAATGCACAACTAATTGCAAAGAATATAAGCACCCCAAGCTCCCAAATTTGTCTTTTTGGGATGTTCCAGGTGTAGATTCACCTAAATTTCCAAGGATGTCGTACATCGAGGACATAAAAGTTGAAAACTACGACTTCTTTTTGCTGGTATATTCAGGCCGATTGAAAGATTCTGAAATATGGTTAAAATCCGAATTAGACAAATTAAAGAAGAAATGTTACTTCGTGTACACGAAAGTTGATAATGATATATTGTCTGTTACCAGAAGGGAACAAAACTCAAAAGAAGAAGATGTATTTATGCAGCTGAAGAGCAAATCAATGAATAATATGAGGAAAATATCAAGCCCTGGAGAAGTACCAAAACAGTTCCTTATTTCTTCACTTAAGCCCAAATCGTTTGACTTCCCAAAGCTGTCAGAACAGCTTATTGATGATGCACCAGACGTAAAGAAGTTAGTTCTCATATACTCGGTTGGGGCAAATTCGAAGAAAATAATTGAAGAGAAAGCAAAGGCTCTACGTAAAAGATGTTGGCCTGTTGTTCTTCTCAGGGCATTTAAACTCCTGACACAGGTACCTGCCGAATCAAAGTTATTAAAACTTTTAGATGCGGTCTTTGATTGTCTTGACATTGCATATATCATCAGAGAAATTACATTTTACCAGGAACAGTTTGGTTTGACTGATGACAATTTGGAAAAAATAACGGAGTTCAAGCAAGTAAGTCTGTCTGACCTGAAATCAAAATTGCAACTGAAAACAAACAGCATCCAACTTAATGGAGATGGCTTAAAGGCACTTTTTCATAACTCGGAAGCTTACCTTAAGCAGAAGGTGGCACAGCTAGGTCCAACAAGCTTCATTGAATCACTGGTTAGAATAACTGAATCACACAAATTTGCGGAATGTTTCTTAGAAATGATTCTAGACAACATGAAAGAAGATGCGCTGAAGGTCCTTGAATTCATAACGAAGGGGAATTAGACTGATTTTACGGGAGTTGATGTTTATAAACACCTTACATTAACTATATCCAAGACATGATACTCATTACTTCATTTCAGTGATGTTTACTTTATAATAGAAATATTATATTAACTATAGACACTACTACAAGTCAGGCAATCTCCAGTTGTACCCATCGGTGACAAATTATAACATGTAGAACATCAAGCCAGAAACAAACAAAAAATGCTTTAACATAAAACTGTTACATTGCAGTTAAACGAAAGTTGAGTGAATGTTCTTTAACAGATATTGTTGCCTAACAGATATTGTTACCCTTTTGTCGGAATATTTTAACATAACTTATGCTATAAATTGTGTTATGATTGAGGAGTACAGTCTGTAAATTTGGTATTGCAAATGGCAGAGTATGCAAAGAGCTCACAACTAATAGCACAGTGAAAAGGGCTGCGTTAATGATGCATTGGTCCTATCAGAATAGAGACAGACATATTTGAATGTTATCGTAAATGTCCGTTATATAATGCAACATAAATTGATTGTTATGAATCTGGAATCATAATATCATTTTAACAGATTGTGAAAATGTTCTGCACTGCTTTTAATCATTTAGGAAAACTAGCAGACAGCATGAGCATTAGAACATGTTTGCACTTCCCTTAAAATACTGTCCATAATAAGTCACTCTAAATGATTTTGTAAATAAAATGTATATACTAAATAAAACGTACCTATATATGACAACTATGTTATTCTTGCAACTTATGTGCAAATATTTTGATGTTATTTTATGCTAACTTTCTAAATTTGATACAGTACAGAGCTTCTTTTCTGTTGTTTGAAGCATGATCATTGTCAACCGTGCAGTATACTTACTTGAATTCAAATCATACATAATTTACAGCTCGTAATTGCAAGTAAACTATCCAACGTGACCTTTTCTTGGACAGAAAAACGATATTTGTTATTTAAGCGTCTATTGATGTGGGTATTTAAAACGATTTTCATCATTCCTGAATATGTTTTATTAAGGAATTGTGTAGAAAAAATAAAATATGAGCGTTTTTCTGGCAAAACAATGTTGTATACACATGGAATTTACATCTAAACTCACACCAGCTACAGTTCGTTTTAAAGCAAGTTTTGTATAATACCGCGTTCAGACTACGCTTTTAATCCTACATTAACTTGGGTTTATTTTTTAAACTCGTTTGCGTCCACACTATATGTGGTGTAAAACGTGAATTATGTAAAGGTCAAGTGGTTTCTGTAATGTAGCATTAAAACTACCTCAGGAGGTGGTTTTAATACTATATTAAAAAGTAATACTACATTATTTTACAAGTGTGAACCCAAATGTGAGTTATAACTGGTTTTACAATCCCAAATCCCCAGATCTTACCTTTTGGCTGAAGAATACCACGTGTTTCTCTTTTGTATCAAACAATTGATGCTATGGCTGGCAAAAGTAATTGGAGTGTTGATGAAGCAAAAACATTAAATTGCAATATGGAGTCATGCTGATGCTCAAAATTGACTATAGATGGAATGAACAGAAAATTTTAGATGAACACAGAAGTTTAAACATTAATGACTCCTTGTTTCTGTCAGCCCCCTTCTTTGTAACCTTTTTTGCTTATTGCAAAATATTTGTTTACTTCCAACATTGCATGTATATATTTAAACCACATTTCTTTGCCTAGTGTGGTCGCAAACTGGATTATATTTTGATGGGTTTTAAATGTCAAATACCAATTATAACCAATTAGTGCCAGATAAAAATAAAACCGATCTGCTAGTGTGAACACGGTATAAAAGAAACAAGTATAGTTGTGATACGGAAGCATGAAAGAATATTTTATTCCGCAATATGAAATCATGTAAAATAGGAATAAAACAAAAAATGTTATGCCCTTAGAGTGATTGTAATTTATTGTAAAGAGTGAAAATTTGTGAAATCAAAACCTATACAAAATAGAAGATCTACTTTTGTTGTTTTGCATATATTATTTATAAAAGAATTGACAAATTCGGTAGCTTATGTCTGTATAAAAGAGATGTTATACTCTTTGGTTATCTACTGACTGATGTTTTATAAAAATTTTGGTGTATATACTCAATATAGTCTATGTTCTTTGGCTATTGACAGTGAACAAGATATAAAAAATATCTAAAGAAGTTTTATAATACTGTAGTTAATAGAAGGAAGAGCACAACATATATAGGTTATACGTATACTATGCTTTTTTTTGTTTGTTTGTGTGTGGTTTTTTTGGCGATAGAATATGTTACGAATTTAGTGTTGTCATAGCTCTTTAGTACGTAGATATTTGTATTGATAACTACACTAAAACATATTGATAAAATCTATTTAAAATATGGAAACATGTAAAGGACACTTATTTAATATGTTTTTGTAGGAGCACTATGTTTTTGCTATTATAGAAAAGGGTATGAATTTAGTGTGCTGCTATAGCCTCTCAGTATACATTTGTATCGATAGCTATACTTTTAAGAGTAAACTAAACAAAACTCTCTAAAATATGGACAGAGGTAAAGTACACTTATCGAATACGTTGCGGGTGTGCTATACATTGCTTTTTCCAGCTCTTATTATTTATTTGTAATAATTATTTATTTGTAAAAGCAATACTTTGAAAGCAATACTTATTAAAGGTATACTCATCAAAACTCTCTAAAAATGAAAAGATGTAACAAAAAAGTGCATGTATATAATATATCTTTGAAGGTGTACTATACTTCACGATTTATTTATTTTTATTTTTTTGCGAAAGAAAAGATTATGGATTTTAGTGTGCTACTATAGCTTTTCAGTATATATTTATATTGATAACTATACTTATTAAGAGTATACTGATAAAAAAACTCTCTAAAATAGAGAGATATGTAAAGTATAATTGTTAGTTAAACTTCTACTTTGTTAGATTTGCGATAGAAAAGAATATGAATCTAGAAAGTTGTTATAGCTCTGCAGTATATATTTGTATTGATAGCTATACGGATTTAAAGTATGCTGGTCAAATTTCTCTAAAATATGGTCAGATGTAGCGTGCACTTTTTTAATATTTTCTGTAGGTATGCTATACTTTGGGATTTGTTCTTTTTGCAATAGAAAGATTATGAGTTTAGAAGGCTGTTATAGCTTTTCAGTTTATATTTATATTGATAATTATTCTTATTAAAACTATACTGATCAAAATATATTTTTGTAAGGGCGCTATACTTTGTGTTTTTGTCTCTGCGATAAAAAAAGGTTTATGAATTAGGTGTGCTATTATAGCTCTTCAGTATAATTTGTATTGATAACTATACTTATTGAAAGTATACTAATCAAAACTTTCTTAAAATAGAAACAGATGTAGAGTGCGCTTATTGAAAACATTTTTGTAGAGTACACTTACTGAATATATGTTTGTGGGTGAACTTTGCTTTGTTTGGTTTTGTGGTATAGATAAGGTTATAAATATAGAATGCTGTTACGGCTTTTCAGTATATACTTGTATTCTAGCATAAAACTGCTGTTCTTGTCACTTTTCGGGGGTGTTTTAACAGGAGAGAAAACGTGTGTTAACAGAGAGATTCTCGCGCTCGTGTGCTGTTATAACACCTTTTTATATATGCGCGATCTGTGGCAAAGCTAAACGTCATTCGGCCCCAAAACGGATAATTCAAAACAAAATGACGTCAACGTAAAACAACAACTTAGACATTCCCGCGCATTTCGTGGAAATTAAATGACGTTGAGTGAGATTCTATTCATGTATCAGTTTTTACGCGTTTTATGCTAGAATAGCGTTAACGCATGTTCGTTTCGTGTTGTAACATCTGCAGAATCCCTCGGGATACGTTGGTACCCTCGCCCTACCGGGCTCGGGTACCAACCAATCCCTCGGGATTCTGCAGATGTTATAACACGAAAAAACATGCGTTATCCCTACATTGATAAGAAAAAGAATATTACAATAGCACTTTATTTTGAAACATTAACCTTGGTATATATGGGTCAAACATAAATGGTTTTAGAATATATTTAGCATTACGCTTTCTGTAACAAATGTAAAAGTCATGAACGCACATGTGTATATATATATATATATATATATATATATATATATATATATATGCGTGTGTGTGTGTGTGTGTATATATTCTCTCTACTATATATATATACATATGTATATATGTATACATATATATATGTATGTATGTGTGTGTATATGTATATATAATGTATGTATGTATGTATGTATATATATATATATGTGTGTGTGCATTCCTGTGTGTAGTTGCTACATGTCTATTGCAACAAGATACAAATGAATAAAAACGAATAAGTTAATGTGTTCACTATTTCTTTGCGTTTTTTATCCATCTGTCGTATTTCTGAATAGAGACTTTGTATTTGATAAATGAGTATTAAGTTGAGTAGTCTCAATGTCAGAGGGATAGGAAACAAGCTGAAACGTAAAGAGCTTTTCCATTGGCTAAAACAGCAAAAGTGTGATATATATCTTTTAGGGGTCTTATTTCAGTGAGGAAAAATGTAACAGTGCAGGTACA
Organism: Mercenaria mercenaria; assembly: GCF_021730395.1. Lineage (NCBI taxonomy): Eukaryota > Metazoa > Mollusca > Bivalvia > Venerida > Veneridae > Mercenaria > Mercenaria mercenaria. Next base: position 34,689 of record NW_026461737.1, on the reverse strand, counting down.
TGCATTTTGTTAAACAACCATTTTGCATTTGAAAACATTAGGGGTCATTTAATAGCGACTGAACTAGACATTGAAGAGAAATCTTTTCTGATAGTAAACATATATGGACCGAATAATGATGACACTTCAATTTTTAGTAAATTGGAAGAATTTCTTACGGAGCATGAAGGCAAAAATGTAATTTTGGATGGCGATGTAAATACAGTTTTAGATCCAGAATTAGATAAAAAGAACGGAAATTCAAATACTCATAAAAATGCAGTACATTATTAAAAGATGTAATGGAAAAATTTGGTATTTGCGACATCTGAAGAATAATAAATAAATCCTAAAAAATCACAATTTGCTTGGCACTCTAGCGATAAACCGCATATTTTTTGTAGATTAGACTATTTTCTGATATCTCAAAGTCTTGTCAATAGTACAAATTCATGCGAAATGGATGTCGGATATAAGTCATTCATGAGTAAGTTTAACACTGAATATACAAAATCAACCGAAAGGAAAGGATATTTTAAAATGAATAACAGTCTCTTATAAAAAGATTACTTTCAAAAAGAAATAAAGGAAATAATCAAGGAAACAGCTAGATTAAACGAACAGGCAAATCCAAATATTTTTTGGGAAGTTATCAAGGGAAACATAAGGAATGCAACTATAAAATACGCTACAAAAACAAAAAAGGAAGAGGAAAAAAAGGAAAAAGAATTACAGTTAAAAATAAAAGACATAGAAAAACATATTTCACATGACAAAAACAATATTGAAAAACTAACAGAGGAATATGATAAGTATACAACAGAATTAAATGAGTTAAATGAGAAAAAGATACAAGGAATAATTATGAGGTCACAAGCTCAGCAAGTTGAATATAATGACAAAAATAGTAAGTTCTTCTCAACCTTAGAAAAACAAAACTATGAGAAAAAGTCTATGAAACAGATTCATGTAAACGGAACTATTATAACTGATCAAAAACAAATTCTGAAAGAGCAAAAACGTTTTTTATCAAAATCTATACAAAAAAGAGCAAAAAACATCACAATTCAATTTTATGGATCCACAAATAAACACTCTAAGTGAAATAGAAAATTAAACAATAAGTGAAGAATTAACAGAACATGAATTCAGCATTGCCTTGAGAAGCATGAAAAACAATTAAAGTCTACGAACTGATTGGTTAACAACAGAGTTTTACAAAATATTTTGGAATGATTTAAAACAACACTATATAAAATCCGTTAAGTTCTCTTTTGAAAATAACTCTTTAACAGAGCTGCAAACACAAAGTATAATAACGCTTTTACCGAAACCAAACAAGGATACAACATATATTGAGAACTGGCGGCCCATTAGCCTGTTGAATACGGATTATAAAATAATGACTCAAGTAATAGCTAATAGAATAAAGAATGTTTTACCATCGATTATAAAGAATTGTCAATCAGGCTTTATGAAAGGGCGACACATAGGAGACAATATTCGTGTTATTTTTGAAGTTCTTGAACAAATGGAAAATTTAGAACAGGAAGCAGTTCTATTTTTCTCTGATTTCGAGAAGGCCTTTGACAGCCTTAATCATAATTTTATGTTTCAAACAATTGAACAAACAATTGAATTCGTCAGTTTTGGTAATTACATAACAAAATGGATAAAACTGTTTTACAAAGAAGCAAAAAGTTGCACTATAAATAACGGTCATATATCAGAATTTTTTGAAGTCGAAAGAGGTGTACGACAAGGATGTCCACTTTCCCCTTACTTGTTTATTATTTGTATAGAGTTATTATCAAATTGTATTCTAAAAACAATGATGTAAAAGGAATACATATCAATGATAGTAAAGTTAAAAAATGCATTATTTGCTGACGATGCCACTTTCATAACTGATGGATCAAGAAAGTCTTTTGAAACGTTAATAAGTATATTAGACAATTTTAGAAATATTTCCGGTCTAAAACTAAATGAAAAAAGTGTCAAGTATTAAAGGCTGGTTCAATACGTAATACAATTTTAGATATTGTACAAATAAAAAATTTAGATGGACATCAGATTCTGCGCAATCTCTTGGAATTACCTTTTATACAGATACACAAATTTCACAATCTAAAAATTTAGAAAAAAAAATTGAATTCCTTTAAGAATTGCCTCAAACTGTGGCAGCATAGGAAACTGACGCTATTGGGAAAAGTAACAGTTATAAAAAGTTTTGCTTTACCAAAATTGATTTACTATTTATCTGTTTTACAAACCCCACCAAAACAAACAATAAATCAATTAGAAAAAAAAAACATATTTGAATTCATATGGGATAAAAAACTAGATAAAATTAAGAGGGAAACAATAAAGAAAAACTATTTGAATGGAGGTATAAAAATGATAGATCTTTCCATGTTTAATAGGGTATTTAAGGCCTGTTGGATTAAAAAGTTACTGAATAATAATAACAAATCAATAATAAAAGCTATTTACATGAATAATATAGAAAACAAATAGGAGCAAACTTGATATTTGAATGTAATTTCAATGAAAGAGAAATATTTACAAATTATAAGACAAATCCCTTTTAAAGAGATATCATTACAGCGTGGATTGAAATTCTGTCCGAATGCACAAATGTAAATAAAGAGATAATACGGAACAACAAGAAAATAAAAGTAAACGATGAAACATTTTTCTATAGAAAATGGTTCGACAAAGGTGTGTTATATCTCGAACATTTATATGATTTCCGAAAAAATAAATTCTATACATATGAAGACGTTAAAAATTTGTATAGCCTTCCTGAACATGACTATCTCAAATACATGCCTTTAATAAAAAGTATACCTACAGAACTAAAACAAAAAATCAAGATAGAAAATGGACCTTTAACTTCAGAAAGAAAAGCTATTTTAAAAAAGGTTTATGGACACAAAAAGGGCAAATAAATTCCTATATGAACATCAAATAAAAAAAGAAACATTAACAAATAAAGCTGAAACGAAATGGGATAATATTACTTCAAAAGCAAATTTAATATGTAAATCAATATATAGGAATATCTTTACAGCAACGATAGATAGTACATTTATAAACTTCCAGTACAAATTTATACACAGAATAATAGCGACAAATAAACTTCTACTAAAACAAGGTCTTATCGAATCAAACCTTTGTGATTTCTGTCAGATGCATGTTGAATCCACTGAACATCTTTTCTGGGAATGTCCACATATACAAACATTTTGGAGAGATTTGGGAAAATTTCGTCAACAAAATAACGTACAATTAGAACTCGCATATGAGATAGTGGCTTTTTAATTACGGAACCAGTTTTACAAAGTCAAGCTAAAAATGGTATTATTTTAACAGCAAAATATTTTATTTATAAGAATAAAATAAATAAAACTATGCCAATTTTAGAACATTTCTTAAATTACTTGAAGATAAGATTGGAAACGGAAAAGTTAATAGCGTTGCAACATGACAAAATAAAAGAATATTAGATCTACCATAAATGGAATGGATTCCCTCTACAAGTAACTACATTATATAAAAAAATTCTCCCTAAACATACTTTTAGATTAGAATATGGCAGCTGGATACAAAACGTAGATATACAACACTTTATCTGCTGATATCACATATGTATATATGGATATGTGTGAGTGTGTGTATGATTGCGTGGGAGGTTGTTTGTATGAGAATGTGTATCTTTGAGAGTGGGTGTGAGATTTATGTGAGATTTCAAAAGAGATTTCCTGATGTACATTAAACAAATGATAGTATATGAGCATCATGTTATAAAAATAAAAAATAGAAGTAGACATATATTCGATATATAAAACCAGTAAAAAAATTGTATATGTATTATGTAAACGTTATTTTTATTGTCTGTATGAGGTACATGAAGGGAAAACATTAAATAATAAAACAAAAGAAAAAAAGATGTTGTATACACATACCTTTCAGTGTTTTCAAGCATTCAGAATGTTTGTAACTCAAACGAAAATAGTGGTAATATGATTTATTTGCATTTTCTGGAATTTACATGTCTTTCCAGTTATCCTTTGTCGTAAATGTATAGGAAACATCAAACAAATACTAACTGATAACCTACTGATTATATGCAAGGGATTTTTCCATCACTCCATGCGTCTGCCGGTCTGTCCGCACTTTAGTGTCCGGTCCAAAACTGTCATCCATCAAGAAGTTTTAGTATCACTTGGCGCAAATTTCATTCATAACGAGACAAGATGGCATGTGCAAACCCAGATCTCTGGCTCAAAGGTCAAATGCACACTCGGACTGGGTTTTTTCTATCCGATCCGTAACCGAACCATCCACCAAGGGATTTAATGTTTATTGGCCCAAATGTTCCCAGTACGTATACAATGTTTCATCCAAAACTGTCAGATCAATAGCTTAAAATTCACGGTCAGACTTATAGGTCACAAGCTAAAATATTATTTACGTCCGGTCCGGTACAATGTCATCCATTGAGGGATTACAGTCTTTCAAAGTCTCAAAGATGAGGAGAAAAGTGTGGTCCGGACGGTGTGAAGGAAACTCCGTCTAGGTAAGTTATTAGCCTCCGAAGATTTTTTTCTTTCCTTTGACCCCTTCAGAAATGACGAAGCTCCCTGTGCTACGGTTTGGCCTAGATTCCATGCAAACAAACATTTAATGCAAGGCTTCAATGATTTGACTCAGCGACATAGTTTTTGACCACAGTTATTGCCTGTTTGAATCGACCTAGACTATACAGTTAAACATTCTGACAAAGATTTATGATGATCAAGTTGAAAAATCACCTCTAAAGTTTCAACAAAGTTCTTCTATAATTTGACGAAAATAACTAGTTTTTTTACCCAAGTGACCCAGTTACAAACTTATTCTAGATTTTAAACATCTATGCATTCTTACCAAAACTCATGTAGATCAGGTTGAAAAGTTTGAAGAAGATAAAACAGAAAATGTGGCCTCTGAAATGTTAAAAAAAGTGTTTCTATGATTTGGCCTTGTGACCTAATTTTTAATCTCCGGTAATCCAGTTATAAACCTGACCTAGGTTTTATACAGACAAACATTTTGACAAAGATTCATAACGATGAGGAAGAAAATGCAGCCTCTTGATTGTTAAAAGTTTTGGCTAAGTAATCTATTTATTACCTATATGATTTAGTATCCAACATCACCTAGACTTCATAAAGACAAATATTCTAACAAAGTTTTATTTTAAACAACAGTGCCAGAATGTCACAATATACGCCCGTCACAGCAGATTTCTTTACTCTAGCACCTGTATTTGCAAATGGAATTTTAATTTTGTGGTTGTTTAGTAATCATTGTAAGTCTTTTGTTTTTCTAAGTCCACAAAAAAACTCCTTACCAGGTAGAGAAACCTTAAAATACACCTAAAATTGGAAAGTAACATCTATGTTGTACCACAGAAAAGTGGTCTTGGTTTTTTCCTATGGTCAGTTATAAAAAAGTTACAATATAAGTTATTTATAGTAACAACTAAGGGAAGTTAATCTTTAAAAAACAATTTGTAAGTCCACACATGTAAAAATCTTTACCAGGTAGAGATTGGTCAAAATACACCTCAAAATTGGATGTAGCATGCATGTTGTACTACAGAAAAGTGGTCTCAATTCTTCCCTATGACTAGTAATGAAAAAGTTACAATATAAGCTATTTATAATAACAACAAAGGAAAGTAATTTTAAAGAACGGAACTGCGCATGGCACTTCGTCTCATGATGGTGTATAATTGTGCCAAGTTACATCAAAATCCCTCCATGCATGAAGAAGAAATGCTTCGGACAAAGTCATTCTTGTATCTGACCTTTGGCCTCTAAGTATGACCTTGACCTTAGACCTAGGGACCTGGTTCTTGCGCATGACACTTTGTCTCGTGGTGGTGAACATTTGTGCCAAGTTCTATCAAAATCCCTCCATGCATGAAGAAGAAATGCTCCGGACAATGTTTTCATTCTTGTATCCTTTGACCTCTAAGTGTGACCTTAACCTTAGACCTAGGGACCTGGTTCTTGCGCAAGACACTCCGCCTTGTAGTGGTGAACATTTGTGCCAAGTAATATCAAAATCCCTCCATGCATGAAGAAGAAATGCTCCGGACAAAGTTTTTATTCTTGTATCCTATGACCTCTAAGTGTGACCTTGACCTTAGACCTAGAGACCTGGTTCTTGTGCCTGACACTCCGTCTCATGAGGATGAATATATGTGCCAACTTTCATCAAAATTCCTCCATGCATGAAGAAGATATGCTCCTGACAAAGTCATTCTTGAATTTGACATTTGACCTCTAACTGTGACCTTGACCTTAGACCTAGGGAACTGGTTCTTGCGCGTGACACTCCGTCTTACGATGGTGAACAACTGTGCCAAGTTTCATCAAAATCCCTCCATGCATGTAGAAGATATGCTCCGGACAAAGTCTGTGGACGCCGCCCGCCATAATACGTCCCGTGTTTCAAACGGGCGTATAAAAATGGCTTCTAGTGTGAATATAAAAGCTATGATCATTGAAAATTTCAGAAATTATTTGCGCAGAATGATAAAAACTAGAAAATACTTTTGTAAAAAAGCGCATGTCTCCCCCAATGCAAAGTCCTACAGGCAAGAAGTCAATAGGGGTCAAGAGCAAAAGTCAAAGAGACACTTATGGTTGGCTGCAATAGGGATCATCAACATGGCATGTCCAGTCATCCCGCTAAATTTCAACACTCTTGGCCTAGTGGTTCTCAAGTCACTGTTCAGGCTCCTGTGACTTTGACCTTTGATCAAGTGACCTCAAAATAAATAGGGGTCATCTACTCTGCATGTCCAATCATCCTATTAAGTTTTAACATTGTAGGTCAAGTGGTTCTCAAGTTATTTCCAAAAAATGATTTTACATGAACAGGCCATTGTGACCTTGACCTTTAATAGACTGACCCCAAAATCAATAGGGGTCATCTACTCTGCATGTTCAATCATCCTATGAAGTTTCAACAGTCTGGGTCAAGTGGTTCTCAAGTTATTGATCGGAACTGGTTATCAATGTTCAGGCCCCTGTGACCTTGACCTTTAACGGAGTGACCCCAAAAACAATAGGGGTCATTTACTCTGCATGAACAATCATCCTATCAAGTTTCAACATTCTGGGTCGAGAGGTTCTCAAGTTATTGATTGGAAATGGTTTTCCATGTTCAGGCCCCTGTGGCCTTGACCTTTAACAGAGTGACCCTAAAATCGTTAGGGGTTATTTACTCTTCATGACCAATCATCCTATGAAGTTTCATCATTCTGGGTCTAGTGGTTCTCAAGTTACTGACCGGAAATGTTTTTCAATGTTCAGGCACCTGTCACCTTGACCTTTCAAAGAGTGACCCCAAAATCGTTAGGGGTCATCTACTATGCATGACCAATCATCCTATGAAGTTTCAACATTCTGGGTCAAGTGGTTCTCAAGTTACTGACCGGAAATGGTTTTCAATGTTCAGGCCCCTGTGACCTTGACCTTTAATGGAGTGACCCCAAAATCGATAGGGGTCATCTACTTTGCATGTACAATCATTTTATGAAGTTTCAACATTCTGAGTCAAGTGGTTCTCTAGTTATTGATCGGAAATGGTTTTCAATGTTCAGGCCCCTGTGACCTTGACCTTTGATGGAGTGACCCCCAAAATCAATGGGAGTCATCTACTCTTCATGACCAATCATCCTATGAAGTTTCAACATTCTGGGTCAAGTGGTTCTCTAGTTATTGATCGGAAATGGTTTTCAATGTTCAGGCCTCTGTGACCTTGACCTTTGATGGAGTGACCCCAAGATCAATAGGGGTCATCTACTCTTCATGATCAATCATCCTATGAAGTTTCAACATTCTGGGTCAAGTGGTTCTCTAGTTATTGATCGGAAATGGTTTTCAATGTTCAGGCCCCTGTGACCTTGACCTTTGATGGAGTGACCCCCAAAATCAATGGGAGTCATCTACTCTTCATGACCAATCATCCTATGAAGTTTCAACATTCTGGGTCAAGTGGTTCTCTAGTTATTGATCGGAAATGGTTTTCAATGTTCAGACCTCTGTGACCTTGACCTTTGACGGAGTGACCCCAAGATCAATAGGGGTCATCTACTCTTCATGATCAATCATCCTATGAAGTTTCAACATTCTGGGTCAAGTGGTTCTCTAGTTATTGATCGGAAATGGTTTTCAATGTTCAGGCCCCTGTGACCTTGACCTTTGACGAAGTGACCCCAAGATCAATAGGGGTCATCTACTCTTCATGAATAATCATCCTATGAAGTTTCAACATTCTGGGTCAAGTGGTTCTCTAGTTATTGATCGGAAATGGTTTTCAATGTTCAGGCCTCTGTGACCTTGACCTTTGACGGAGTGACCCCAAGATCGGTAGGGGTCATCTACTCTTCATGACAATCATCCTATGAAGTTTCAACATTCTGGGTCAAGTGGTTCTCTAGTTATTGATCGGAAATGGTTTACAATGTTCAGGCCCCTGTGACCTTGGCCTTTGACGGAGTGACCCCAATATCAATAGGAGTCATCTGCTCTTCATGACCAATCATCCTATGAAGTTTCAACATTCTGGGTCAAGTGGTTCTCTAGTTATTGATCGGAAATGGTTTTCAATGTTCAGGCCCCTGTGACCTTGACCTTTGACTGAGTGACCCCAAGATCAATAGAGTCATCTACTCTTCATGATCAATCATCCTATGAAGTTTCAACATTCTGGGTCAAGTGGTTCTCTAGTTATTGATCGGAAATGGTTTTCAATATTCAGGCCCCTGTGACCTTGACCTTTGACGGAGCGACCCCAAAAACAATAAGGGTCGTCTACTCCAGCAGCCCTACAACCCTATGAAGTTTGAAGGTTCTAGGTCAAATGGTTCTCTAGTTATTGCTCGGAAATGAAGTGTGACGTACGGACGGACGTACCTACGAGAGCTACAATAAGGGCTGCGCCCCACAGTCAGTATTACGGGGTGCAAATTTCAACCCATAATGTCAAACCAGTACAAAACAGAAGTGCGGGTAGCACCTCAGAGTTCACCCCGCAAAAACTTGGACAAACTAAAACTAATGGGTTGCACCCTATATGTAAAACTAAAGTCTGAAACAGAATAATCGGATGCTACCTTTACAACTTTCATGTGCAGACTAATTGGCTGCAGTCTGCCTATCTAAAAAAATCATTCCAGAAAGCTTATTATTACTCAACAGGCAAACCTTATTATAAATGGCAAAATTCATTTCATTATTAAACTATGACTTTTAAAGAGTTGTTTTAAGGTAGTTCTGTACGTTTGTCTCAAAAATTCTTCACTGACAGACAGCCCTTGAAATTCCCTTTAAATTGGTATATAATATGTATAGGTTTGAAGCCAATTTGACACATTTTTTGTACATGTTAATAGGTTTGGTTTAAAAAAGCCGTTTTTGTCTCACAAAGTCCCTTGTCTAACATAAGGACTTTTCCCATGGGCCTAATGACTTAAACGAAGGCCTGTGTGAGACATATCCATTCTGCATGCGAGACCACGCATTTTACAAAGACACAGCCTTTCTGACACAAAACAGACAATGAAGGCCTTTCTGAGACAAAAGTATAAAAAAAGCCGTTTTTGTCTCACAAAGTCCCTTGTCTAACATAAGGACTTTTCCCATGGGCTTAATGACTTAAACGAAGGCCTGTGTGACACATACCCATTCTACATGCGAGACCACGCATTTTACAAAGACACAGCCTTTCTGACACAAAACAGACAATGAAGGCCTTTCTGAGACAAAAGTATGAAAGGCCCTTCAGCAGAGGCCTTACTCCTTTTCAAGGGCCTCCGCTCAAGGGCCTTTCGAAGGCAATAAAAACTGCTTCTCTAGTCTTTCATTAAACGAAGGCCTGTGTGAGACAAGGCACAGCACATTTTACGGACAAAACTAACTCGTGAGAAAACAGACTATGAAGGCCTTTCTGAGACAACAAACATTCGTAAAGGCCCTTCACCAAATGAAGGCCTGTGTGAGACAAGGCACACCACATTTTACGGAGAAAACATGTCCTGAGAAAACAGACTATGAAGGCCTTTCTGAGACAACAAACTATCAGAAAGGCCCTTCACCAGAGGCCCTCCTTTCTGAGAGAAACAGACTATGAAGGCCTTTCTGAGACAACAACAATCGGAAAGCAACAATATCGGTTAGGACAATATTTCATTTCAATTGAGCATGCTTATTTGTTTGTAATTTTATCCCTCCATTTAGAAGGGACTTCAAAATTTTACGGCTGTGGAGTTGTCGTAATCTACATAGAATATTGCACTGCCCCTATCACAGCATTGCTTGTTAAGTAAAGTTTTACAGTAGGTATTTATACTACGTCTTTCATAACATAGGTAAAGGCTTAATTTTTACATATAATTTTACTGTTCAATTCAGTCTTATGCATTAATTCAATAACAAATAGTTCTACCACGAATTTCACAGGGAAATGTAGTTGATCAATTAACGAGTATGACTGTCCTTTCAGAATGTCAAACACGCTAATAGCTTTCATTTCCTAACCCATTTCGTTGCACAGTGTCTCTACCAGAAACAGGAACCTTTTCAAACGTGAAGGCCTTTATGGGCTGCAGCTAATAAAACAACTGGCATGGACATCCGAACAGGCTGCATCAGAAATGTAACGTCTCCGACAGTGTAATGGGCTGCAACCCGTAACACAACTGGCATGAACATACTAATGGGCTGCATCAAATTGTAATGTCTTGTGTTATGGGTTGCAGCCCATAATACAATCAGCATGGACATTCTATTGGGCTACATTAAACTTCAAGAAATGAAATGTCTTGGGCAGTGTTATGGGTTGCAACCCATAAAACAGTTTATATAGGCATACCAATGGGCTGCATTAAACCTTAAGAAATGAAATGTCTCGGAAGTCTGTAATGGGCTGCAACCCGTAAAACAACTGGCATGGACATAATGACCCTAATTGTGTTACAGGTTGCAGCCCATTGCACTGTTCAAGACATTTGATTTCTTAATTTGACGCAGCCCATTAGCATGTCAATGCAGACTGTTTTACAGGTTGCAGCCCGTAACATTTCAATTCTTAAAGTCTGATACAGCTCACAAGTATGTTTTGTTTTGTTTTGGGTTTAACGCAGTTTTTCAACAGTATTTCAGTCAAGTAACGGCAGGCAGTTAACCTAACCAGTGTTCCTGGATTCTGTACCAGTACAAACCTGTTCTCCGCAAGTAACTGCCAACTTCCCCACATGAATAAGAGGTGGATGACTAATCCATGCCAATTATTTTTTTACAGGTTACAGCCCATTACAATCTCAGAAACATTTCATTTCTAGAAGTTTGATGCAGCCCACAAGGATGTCCATGTCAACCCTTTTTGGAGTTGCAACCCATAACATTGTCCATGACATTTCATTCCATAAAGTTTGGTGCAGCCCATTAGGATGTCTATGTCAACTCTTTTGTTGGTTGCAACCCATAATTGTCAGTGACATTTCATTCCATAAAGTTTGATGCAGCTCATTAGGATCTTCATGCTAGTTGTTTTACAGACTCAATCAAACCGAGTCTGCAATTTTCACTGTTTGCCTTGTTCTCGGTGCTTCCGAGGGATCTACTTTCCAGATTTTATTTACAGGTTGCAGCCCATTACACTCTCAGAGACATTTCATTTCTAAAAGTCTGATGCAGCCCATAAGGGTGTCAATGTCAACTGTTTTGTGGGTTGCAGCCCATAACATTGTCGTGACATTTAATTCCATAAAGTTTGATGTAGCTCATTAGGATGTCCATGCCAGTTGTTTTACGAGTTGCAGCCCATTATACTCTCAGAGACATTTCATAAATTGCTTGAAGTTTGATACAGCTCATAAAACTAAAATGCAAACATTTTTAGTGCTGCGGTCTCAGTGACCTAGACACTTTACCTACTGACCCCAAAAACTATAGGTTCATCTACTGGCCATAGGCAGTTGACCACTGCAGGTTCAAGCGTTCTAATTAAGTGGGAATGGTTTTCAGTGTTGAGGTCACTGTGACCTGGATCTTTGACCTACTGACCCCCAAAACAATAAGGGGTTACCTACTGACCAAAGGTAGTCATCCTATTAAGATTGACCACAGCATGTCTAAGTAATCTCTTGTTATTGAGCGGAAACCAAATGGCCTACTGACCGACATGAGCAAAACATTGTTCAAGGGGGCAAAACAGATTAGTTACTACTACCGGTAATGAAGTTCAAGCGGTTCTGGAGAAAATGTTAAAAGAAGGTATTGTTGGCAGATGCCGAACACAAAGCAGATCACTAAAATGGAGCTTGAGACTATAACTTGGGTTTGTTAACATTATGAATACCAAACAATCTGAAAAAAACAACATTTATTTTTATTCAGCAATCAAATTTTCAAACCAAATTGAAAAAAAAATCACAATCGTCTACAAAAAAGACGACAAAATCTATATAGACAAAAGCTGCAAATTTCTGTTTTTAAAAACGAATTATTGTCATTCTCAGTAAAAGTGAAGTCAAATCCAAAATATTATCTTTATTCACCATTTTTTTCTCCCACAAAATCATCCTGTTCATTCATTACAGCCAATCCCTGAGTTTGTTTTTTTTTCAGAAATATTATTATCACTTTCATCCACGTTACAACTGTTATCACTTAACAATATTTTCCTCAGGCACATCATTGTCACTTTCATCCATGTTATTATTGTTGTCCCTTATTATCACTTATAATATTTTCCTCAGGCCTGTCACTGTCACTTTCATCCATGTTACACTCGTTGTCACTTAAAAGGGTTTCTTCAGGCCCATCATTGTCACTTTCATCCATGTTATCATTGTTGTCACTTGCAGTGGTTTCTATAGGCACATCATTGTCACTTTCATCCACCTTACAATCATTGTCACTTCAAATGTTTTCTTAAGGTACATAACTGTCACTTCCATCCATGCTACCATTGTTGACATTTCCAATGGTTTCATCAGGCACATCTTTAATGGACCTGAAAATATTTAATAAATGCACATAGAGTTTGGGCATTTGTTGTTTTCAATAGACAAACTGTTGCATGGTGGCCGAGTGTAACAGCCGCAGCCCATAACTCAGTCCCTTGTTGTTTGTCCAAGTCAATTCGCAACGAGTTGCAGCCCACTAGTTAGTACATCATATATAAAGTCTTTATTTCGGGAATAAGGTTACTTCCTCGTCCAAGTCAGTTGATAATGGGCTGCAACCCACAACTTTGTCCCAGTTGTTGTTTGTCCAAGTCAATTCACTACGAGTTGCAGCCCACAAGTCGGTACATCATATATTTTGTCTTTATTTAGGGAATAAGGTCACTTCCTTGTCCAAGTCAGTTGATTATGGGCTGCAGCCCACAACTTTGTCTAACTTGTTGTTTGTCCAAGTCAATTCACTAAGAGTTGCAGCCCACAAGCTGGTACATAATATATTTTGTCTTAATTTAGGGAAAAAAGTTACTTCCTTGTCCGTGTCAGTTGATTATGGGCTGCAGCCCACAACTTTGTCCCAGTTGTTGTTTGTCCAAGTCAATTAACTATGGGTTGCAACCCATAAGTCTGTATATAGCTCTGTATTTTATGTCTTTAATATAAGAATTAGGCTATTTCTTGTTCTTAGTTGGTTGATTATGGCCTTGGGAATTTTAGTTTGGCAATTGGGAAAAATGGACAATATTTTCGATTGGGAACGGGTCCGTTTACTGGTACCGGACATATAAGGAAAACAATCCTTGATTAGCGATTCATGTGAAGAAGTCGTTAGGTTTTTTTCAAAATATATTTTTAGCTCTGGTGACCAGCGTAAAATTTGACAAAAAAAAACTCGAGAGAAGACCTTGCCAGGGTGCTACAGACCTGGCAAGTTTGGTTAAGATCCATCTAGCGGTTCATGAGAAGTTGTTTACAAGTTTTTCTATTTTTAGCTGGAGATACAGCAAAAAGTGGTAAAATTACAGACTTTATTCTAACCTGGGAATCCAGTCTGACAATTTCTAACTTTTTTCTATCTACAGCCTGGGGAAACCTGTTTTCCGACTGCAGTGCCACCTATATTACACCCGAAATATGCGGATGTTTGATAAAGAACGATAACTTCTAAAAGCAATAATCCATGGCTAAAAATAGAAACGAAATTCTCACAAAAAAGACAGATCGGAATCTTGTACTTCCGACGGTTTCCGAACATTTCCGGGTCATAGACAAATACCAGTTTGTACCTCCCATAGCTTTTCCGGCAAGTTGTAACAAATATTAAATACGTCAGAATAAACTTAAATGTGCATCATAGCTATCAAGATGTTATATCAATTAATGCAGCCTAGTGATCTACGAAAGTTTTCGTTTCGAACAAGCGCAACTATAATCACATGTTAATTAGGCTATTTATAGAAAATCGATAATCAGTAGTGGCATAGAAACTCCTTCAGATTTCCCCAGGCGTTGATAATATCAGAAACTCGATGAATGCCAATTAACATTAATAAGCGCAAATTAAGTGGGATCTTTAATACATAGATATTAGGTATGATTTCTTCTGACACTACACACAGACAAAGCACGAATATTATCAACGGCTTCCCAGGCTTTCTTTATTCATATGGTTTAAACAGTATTAAAAATTCAATGCGCCCTGTAGGAATTATGAGTACTGTACCATCAAAATATCCATCGCAAAGGGTTGTATTTTTGACTTTCACAGTGATAGTGCTGGAGAAAAATTACTTGTAGCTAAGCTTTTAGCCTAATGAGGAAAGTTGTAGCCAATTTTAGGGACGTTAGCTAAAAGAATGTTAGTCAAAACTGGTCCGAGGTCAACATGTATGAGAGTTTGATCAGCATGTTTGAACAGTATTACAGAGAGGTACATACATATTAAGTATACCCTACCAATCAGTTTGTAAATGAATTCACTCTTGGGATAAGCCCTGAAACAACCTAGTGTTAGCATATTGGCAGTTTATAAATACCTCAGTTGTACTTCAACAATGGCTGCTTTTTTATATATACAATATACACGTATTACAATTTCAAAATGGTTTATAAATACAAATTTATTGTAAAAATCTCCCATATTGACTTAGTTGGTTAAAAAAAGACAAAAGATATAGACGAATACAGTTCATGTACTCATCTCAAAACGCTCTACTATAACTTGAAAAAAAACCCACCTTTTCTAATGAGTTTGCCCGGCATATTTCACATACACTCCAAAACTGAAATTTTCATTGGTTTTAAACTTGATAATTCTGTTTTAAGAGCCACTGCTTTACCATTTCTTTGCTATATCAGTACTCTTTCTTGAAAACAGAAGGGGATTCCAGATGAGAGGGGTTCTAGTTTAGAGGTTTTTAGTGTATTGTAAAGAATACTTACTCCTACCATGCAGAGCTACTTTCTGGCTGCCTTTTGGACATGGTCTCAGTCTGAAAATATAATAAAATGTTATTAACTTTAAGTTACTTTTCGGGATAAATGCCAGGCATTCACACCAATTCCATTTTAAAAGGTGCTGGGCCTGTTTAAATTTTGGACAGGTCAGACGGTCTGGCAATTTTCAGCAGCCTGGATTCTAACTTCACTTTATTTGCTATTGAGCACTTGTTGGTGACACCGGCATGGACATGCTAATGGGCTGCATCAAAAATGTCACGAACAACAGTGTAATGGACTGCAACCAGTGATGTCACTGGCATGGACATACTTATAGGCTGCATCAAATTGAAATGTCTCAGTGTTATGGGTTGCAACCCATAAAACAATTGGCATGGACGTACCAATGGGCTGCATCAAACTTTAAGAAATGAAATGTCTCGGACAGTGCAATGGGCTGCAATCCGTAAAGCAATTGGCATGGACATACTAATGAGTTGTATCAAATTTAAAGAAATGAAATCTCATGGACAGTGTTCCGGGCTGCAACCCGTAAACCAATTGGCATGGACATACTAATGAGGTGTATCAAATTTTAAGAAATGAAATCTCATGGACAGTGTTCCGGGCTGCAACCCGTAAAACAATTGGCATGGACTGTTTTCAGAAGGTCTAAAAGAGGGCTACAAAACAAATTATTAATTTTATGTCGAAAGCCCGATCGGGCTATGTTACCAGTCTAACACAAATACAGGGGATGAATACGAATATTTATTAATGAATACAAATTCTACACTAAAAGGTCACTGAACATTATGTGGCTTTTGCCAACAATAAGCCTTACTCAATTGGTTTATCTGGAAGACATATTTTATGATCTGATATTTTACAGTAGTCACCCATCCCGCTAAGCCTTGCTTGTATCTGTATTTTACTGTTAAGAAAACGAAGACATTAAAAAATTAAAAAGTCGTGATATTCTAGCCAAACTTACTTGCTATTATAAATTAGACATTAATATTCATGCAGATATTATTTGGACTAGCAGATGGGAACTCTTCTGCCAGTTGAGGATTACTTGTATTTGTTGTTGGCCCTGCAAAATTTTGATTGAGTAATTTGACATTTTTAACTCTGTTCACTTATTTCTTTGCACAGAGCTTTCTCTTTTGATCAAGAATTCTACTTAATTTGTGAGTGTATTCACATGTTCAAATTCAGGATTGAATTCTGATAAAAATTTGGTAAACTGCTGCAGAGTCTGTTTTCATGTCAGCGATGGCCTCCAATTCAAGTACAAAACCAACAAGAACTATTTTAACGTTGGGAAAATTGAGTGAATAAATGTTTTCAAAAATGAAGCTTTCAGCTTTGCAAAAAGGGCCAAAGGATGCCATTTTCTGTAGAAATCATGGAATATAAAAACAAATAATGAGTAATTGAATAGCAGGGACAATATTTTAAAGAAATATTACTTAATAAGTTCTTTCAAAAACGTAAAAAAAGTCTAACTTTTAGATTTATTTATTGTGACCCAGTTATTACGTTTTATTATCTTGAGTTAAATTTACTGCACTCTAACTTGACAAATTATGGTACGACCATTTTGGGTACGAAACACTCGCTGATTTTCCTAGCATTTTCGAATTAACTAGTTGTTTTGATGCATGAAATTCCGTTCCCCATAAAAATTATATTCAGCGAATGACTTTCTGTTTTTCCAAATGAATGATTTGTTTTACAAAACTTACTGTTGTGAAAACGCTGTCTAGATCCGCTTCAGGACTACCAATATGGCGACGGCGTGGCCAGGTCACTTGACTGCGCATGCGCTTAACTCCGTTTTTGCCGAACAATAACGAATGCTACCGAATGACGTCATTCCATTGGGTGGCCGCTATTTATAGATTGCAATCATTCTTAAACACGAATTGTGTCCGTAACTGTCCAAAGAGGGACAAATGTGTCCATTTTCTTCTGGGGTGCAACTCCGAAAATTAAAGAAACAACCCACAATGTACATTTGCACCCGTTTAAGATGATGTCATTATGGGATGCACCCCATAATACAAAATCACCCCACAATGAACCTTATTCTATACCGCTCACCCCACAACGTAGCTCTCGTAAGAGCGGACGGACGGAAGGACGGACGGACGGACAGGGCAAAAACAATATGTCTCCTAGGGGAGACATAATAATAACCAATCTGAAATTTGTCTGAAAGACAACTGGTGAATATTTAACACACACAGAATTATTGTGTACTTACCAAAATTGTAATAGTGTGCAGTTAATGGGTTTGCAGCATATTGGTTTGTTTGTTCAACAGTTCCCATTACACCATGGTTGTTAGCAGTAGTTAATGCACCAGAAGTCTCTTTCCCTAATAAAGATATAGCACCTTCAAAATGTACAGTTCAACACGTTTATCTAAAGCAACACACACAAAAACACCCATACACACACGTTATTTAATAACACATTAAAGCTTCTTTTCAAGGAACTTTTATCGAGGAAACGATATACTAACATGGTGAAGGGTTGGTACATAGCATCTGCTATATGTCAAACTAAGTCAGTGCCGGAATTACTGCATAAAGTACAACTTAGAACTCCAACGTAAAATTCACTACTGTGTTACTTGTACTTGAAATACAGAATCTCTGTAAAAACATATGATTTGTTAAATATTTTAGGAACTGTTTAATTACTAACTGACGACTAAAAGCTTTGAAGATTTCAGAATTAAAAGTTTTCTGTACAGGTTATTTAAGTACTAAGTGACGCTGTTAAAATGAAAACCTCACACCCACTTTCGTATTTCTTAATGTACCATAAAGACAGAATCTCTCTGAATAGCATCTGATCTTGACAATCAAAAGCAGTCGGAAAAATGTTTGAAATAAAAACTGTTCAACATAGAGTAGAGTATTTTATAGCACGTCAAAAAACTTACCAATACCTTGATAATCTATAGTCATAAAGTTAGCAGCATGGTGACATGTTTGTTCACTTCTTCTTATTGCATTATGTATGTCAGCTGTAGTTAATGCACCAGTAGTTTCTTCCTCTACTAAATAAATATATAAACCTTTCTTGCATACCAGACGGGGATTTCCGGTATTTTTACCGGTGCTGGAAAAATCCATCTTACACCCCGGGGTGTAAGATGACTCTCGTGCTGTAAATGTAGAAGATTTATGTAGTAATTTATATTCTATTTAAAAAATGGAAAAAAAATTCAATACCTCGACAGTTCCTATTGGTTCCTGATAATATATTTCTCGATTCAAATCACGTTATTTTATCAAAAATTCATAACGTTACGCTGCAACTGATAAAACAAAACCGGAACTAAATATTGTTATTTGTTTTGAAACGTCATGACGCTCTTTCCTGTTTATGGACGTTGCTTTCCCGCGCTTTGTTTAAATACACTGCTATAAGAAATAGTTCTAAAAAGAAAGCTGTTCGATTAATTTTATTTTTATTATTATTTCTTGAAATCGGTATGCAAGAAAAAGATTCTGTCACTGGTTAAAGGTGCAGATGGAAATATCCGGCTCTCGGGTAACTGTTTAGGCGGTAACTCGGCAGGGAGCCTCGTTACCGCCTAAACAGTTACCCTCGAGGCCGGATATTCCAATCTGCACCTACAACCAGTGAAAGAATTTTATAATATAATCACACACATATAGTCAAGTAGCACATAACGTTTCCCTATTCATAGTACTATAGGAGTAATCCAGATGGACGGAACGATAAGGCAGCAACTATATGCCTAATAAAACAAACTAAAGTTCAGTTTTATGGAAATACTTTAGTCATTGACTGAAAATTGCACAATAAACATTAGGGAGGGATGTAAAGAACTCTAATGTCAGTAATTCGCTATTACAGAAAGATTGTTGCTCAAACTTACTATGTCGCCTTACAATCTAAACTTCACCCAATGTTTTCCAAAGACATAACAGACAATGCTTGATACTATTCAAGTTTTCTCCATCAGTGGTTCAACAATCTACAAACTGTATAAACGAAAAGCTTTAGCTAAAGTCTTCAAGATTGAGAATTATAATCCATTTATTGTCAGTAAGTGATCTCCTAAAAATTCAAGCATCTTATTTTCAAATTAATCATAAATAGATTGTTTTAAACTTTATACACACAAAAGTTTACTCTTCCTCTCTTGCACAACACCAAAATGGATGATGATCATCGTGAACAACAGTATCTACAGCTCTGCCACTAAGCGTACATTTAGAAGGGGGATTCCGGGTTGTCAGTCGTGCACATCCGGGGCCAAAATAAGTACCATTCTACCTTGAAAACAAGATTTAGCTTACCGAAAGGTTCCTTCTAGCGCATATAAAATATTCTTTTTAAGGGATATTGTTTTAGCATAATGTTACAAATGTTTAGTAATGCAATGAGAAAAGTATGTTCTGTCATTTATGATGCAAACCTAACTATCTAAGAACTAATTTAAGTATTAACAGTTTTATCACAACCCAAAGTTGTTTTTTGGGGGCAATGCCCCCAGATTTAACAAAACGTCTTTCAATTTTCTTGTCGAGTTTATGACCAAACTGACAACACACAGAAAACAAGTTCCAAAGTATTTACCAAACATAACTTTCATATTGCATTTTGCAATTATATTTTCGATCCAGATATGATTAAATAGATCTACACATTTTATATCAACAACAGTATATAAAGAAAACTAAACTGCATTATAAATATTAATTATAATATAGATCTTCTTAAGCTTAAGAATAATAAAGACGCTTGATTTGATCACGTGATCGATTCTGAAACCGACACTTGTTTTGATCATGTGACCTATTCTGAAATCCAATAACTAGTTTCAATACGCTCAAAAAAATGTGTTCATGATTCTGCGTGAAAATAGCAACTACTAAGGAATTGCAACGCCACTGATAACTATGAACAGATTACTTCTGTTTTACACCAATTATTAAGAACATTTTAAAGCTTAAAGGCATATTTATGTACTTGGTCGGACCGTCCTTATTCGTGATTGTTTATCATGTATAATTATATATTTTGATCTCGAAATCAGCTGTAAATCGTTAATTAATCAAAATGTCTTGTCCTCAAAAGTTGCATAAAGTGAATTGAATTTCAAATAGTACTACAATTTAATACACAATTGCACGGTGCATATCCATATTGGCGGACTCTTTGCGAAATATGCTTTATCGGCGGTTTCTTGCGTCGGCACCGGCGATTCTTTGCTATAAACAGGTTGGCAGTTATAAAAAGTCAGATAAACACACCAAATTAATTAAGCTATAATGTTTCCAGATAGTCATTAGCCTAGAGCCTCTCTGTGCGTAATGCAGAGAGCCTGCCTGTGCATAAAAAAAAAAAAAAAAACAAACACTGGTATGTAGGGAGACCGCCGGTGCCACGACAAAACCGAAAGAAAGTGGTTTTAAAAAATATCATTTACATTTCGGCCTATTTATCTTTATTATTTGGAAGAATATTGATGAATGAATACAAATAGTGCGCTTGATATGTATGATATCAAAGCAAAAACTGGTTAAAGACTGTGGAAAAAGTTGGGCTAGTGTTCCATGTCAGTACACCATCAACACATTTCATCGAGTTGCGAGCAAAATCGCTGATAATTAAAAAGTAAACACTATAAAATATAGAAAAGACAATCTTATGTTCCGTGCTCTACTTATTTTTTAGCAGCATACCTATGATCGTGGATGGCAGCTCGATTTTTCGCCTCCCATGCCAACCTGGGCACTGTTTATAGCAAAAAATAGCTGGTGCCGACGCAAAGAAACCGCCGATATAGCAGATTTCGCAAAGAGTGCGTCGATATGGATATGTACTGTGAATTGGAAAGAGCATCCTGAATATACATGTCATCTAGGGAAGGTTTGAATCCATGGAGATGTTGTCAAAGTTATGGCATCAGAATCTTGCGGGCATGCAGTAATTTCAATTGGAACCACCACGTCACCGCAAATCAGGAGAGATAATTTTTTTTTACTTTTTCCTGAAATCCGACCTCACAATAGGGC
Organism: Mercenaria mercenaria; assembly: GCF_021730395.1. NCBI lineage: Eukaryota > Metazoa > Mollusca > Bivalvia > Venerida > Veneridae > Mercenaria > Mercenaria mercenaria. The sequence continues at coordinate 13,173 of NW_026461737.1, read as the reverse complement.
CAATAGAAACGCGCTTATTCTGGAAAAGTACAGCATTTCCCAAACTGAAATGTGCCCGATTCTTTAGTCTAAAGATCAGAACATTATGTATATGACGTGTTTAACATAATTATAATGTTCGGGAAATCCTTGAAAAAGGACCGAAGAAAACATTCATTCCCTGATTTTTATTTTTAAAACGCCATATACGCTGATCAAACTGGTATTTATCTGCAGGAAAATTATCGTTTAACGTAAAAAGTGCGCTAAATACTGTTATAACTGTGCGTACATATACGTATTTCATCATTTTTCAGACCGAGTAATTTTTGCTACGGGAGGTAATCCACCACTCCGCGATGATAACTTGCCACAGGTGCCCGTTATATTTTGGCCTCATTTTCTTGGTAATTATCCCTGCAGATATACATTTATGTTACCAGTTTAATGTATTTCATCTATCTGAGGGTACAAATGGTTTCTGATGGTGATATTCGAAGGCAGAACCACCAGAAATCTTGTTCTTTTTCCACGGGCGTTTCGTATCCTAATTTACTCGAACCTAACTGTATACGCCAGTTCGGTAGGTTCACTGATATGACGAATCACGGTTTTCATAGTGTTTAATGTATTTCTTATATCATGATATTGATAGTTTGAAATACAAGTGTACATTAAATAACCTAAAATTGAAAAAGACAATGTTATTTTGATCAACAAACATAAACAATATGAATAATAATATCATCATATATCATGTATGTTTTTAGGAAAACAGTTACTGAATTTTAGCAATAGTTGAAATGGAAAAAAGGTAGATCTATAAAAGTATCTTTACAGGTGTTTGTGTGTTAACTAATGACGACTCCTTATTAAAATGATGCTTATTTGTAACAAAAAACATTCCTGTCTTTTTTAATTGATAAGTATTGTACACATTAGAAAACATAGCCTAGATTTTTTCAATGTCAGTTCAAGGAAATCCTTTTCCTTTAAACTTTCACATAAAAAATTATTGGAATATTTTGACTTTCTTTCCAAACTTTCATAAAGTGTTACAAAGTTTGCCTGTTTCTGTTAGACTGTCAAGAACACATGATGTCAGGACATAGAGAGCAAACAGAAGTATTGAAGAAACTGAAATACATTGTGTAGCTTTATCTTTTTCATTTTATCAAACCTGGCAATGAAAGGTTTTTGTTTGTGGATGAACAACTGCTGTTGAACAAGACTAGATTTTTTATCTTTACTTTTTGAACAAAATGTAGAAGTGTATTGAACACAAAGTTAATAAATTTTATTGTTGTGCACTCTTAAAGTTGTGACCACTCCATTTCTTGCCACACACAAGTGCATTACATAATGCCTGCATGTACTTCCCTGATATGAATGGGTTACATCAAGTCTTGAAACTGCAAAGCATTGCCCCCATCAGTCCTTTCAGTACTTTGATTAATATAAGCAAGTGCAGCACATATTAAGCTAATTGGAAGCATTTGTCTTGCATTCTGTATTTCGCTTCCGGATATTTTCATCACGTGACTACAACAGCGAGTACCTGCACACTTAACACAAAGAAATTTCATACATGCATTTACGATTCGAAACACAAATTAGAAAGAGTAAAAAAGTACGCAAAAGAAAGCACTTGTAAATCTGAAACGTTAGAAGCTATAAAAATCACGTGACCAGGGTCAATTTCATTACGTAAATTATTTTTCGCGGAAGGTCTATTTAGATGATGCATATTCATTTCATTAATCTCGATTCTTTACTATGATATATTCAATCGAGGAATTACATGATTTAAACTTTATTATTTTGTCTTGTTGTTCTGTAATTTAACGTAGTTGTATTGCACTAAAGACTGAAATAAAGATTGATTATGCGTAAACACATATTGGGCTAGAGGCTATTTTTAATGAATATGCATGAGCCCAAGATGGCGGCGCCCTACCGTAAATCGGATTCCTTTGACGATACCCTTGTATCCATTACATGCTCAGTCAAGTGAAACATATTCACCATAAGTGTTCCTTCCCTTGAGAAGGAACAATTATGCCTTTTTCTTTTCTATTTTTTTTCTAGCTGACATTGTTTCCATTTGGTGATCATTGATGCAAAGTTATTTTGAAACACCATCATGCATGGCAATGTTATGGGCATGACAAAAAGTAATAAGGGTGATATTTGTAAAATTTGACAGGCTAGAGTTAATGTTCTTAAAAATGGCCTGTTTCCTTATGGTGAGTCATTATGAATGCCCAACATGGATGAAGTTACAGGTCAGATAAAAAGTAAGCAAGAAAAGGACCATAGTAGCCCTAAGTCGCTTAACTGACCTTTTCTGTTTCACGTTGAATATATGTATGGCACACTGAATCATGAATGGTAACTACGGTGCTTAGTATAAACTAGTAACCCTTTAAAGGGACCAAGTGCCACTATTTGGATAAATTTGGCAGAGGATCTTAATATGATTCTGCTGACCTACATGCAGTTTCATTAAGATCCAACAAGCAGTTCAATAAAAGAAGTCATTAAAAGCTTTTCTATTTTTAGCTCTTATGACCCCCAAAAGAGCCAAGTGCCCCACTGGAACAAACTTGAGGGAAGACCTTTTAACTATAACACAGATCAAAATTAAGAAAGATCAAGCGGTTTATGAGACGAAGTTGTTTAAAGGTTTTGTCTATTTTTAGCTGATAGAGGCCAAGTCTGGTGTAACTCTTTACAAATGTTTCAGTAGAGAAGATGTTTACGTATTTGTGGACGATAGACGGCTGACATTGTACCACCCACCTATACTAATATCTAATCATGAACCTTTCGTTCGGGTGGGCTGAAACGTTACAATCTACTTTGTAAAAACCACAATCTGTTTTCTTATGTTGATCATTTACAGCAAATTATTTTGAAATCCTAACATGCATGACTTAATTATTGGCCGAGCAAATGAAACACTAATAATTGGAAGGCAAGCAATTGTGCAAAGTTATTTTTACATTATATACGTGATGAAGGTATGAAACCTATAGCATTAAATGCACACCAAGGTGGGGGTGTGCTTACTTAAACATTATTTTCTTTCATATTTCCAAAGAAAAAGCATCTTCATCCTGTGTAGTATACAAAAATGAATTGGAAAGATTAAGCAATATCAAAGAACTATTCAAATAAGATTTTTTATGCATCATGACTTTGTAAACTGCTGTTGTTATCTTTAAACAGAATTGTCATTAAAAAGAGTTACAGAAAAATCAATTGTTATTTGGTCTCCATTCCTTTCTCACTGAATCAGAAGTGAATTTATTACAAAAATTTGATACGCTTTAACAGACCATCAAAAAAGAAACATACCGCTTATTTTTTTATCTAATTTCAAACCCTTCTTCTGGTCTTAGCAAAAGACAAAATTGTATTCTATGAACTTTATCCTTTGGCTCCGCCTTCATTTAAGACTGAGCTTTCTTTATTTTTCTGCCAAATAATCAGACTACTTTGTTCTTCAATTCCATGTATTAATGGGTTGACAGTTTGAACATTATTACAAATATCTAGGCCTCCTGACCAAGACAGTCTGTCAAAATATATTATATATTAAGCTGGTGAAAAACACCCCTATATATTTGGTTACAACAAAGCAATACATCTCCCATTAACGCTCCCTTTCGAGCCTTGGATGACCACATCATACTTACCAAGATTCAGAAAATCAAATGTTAAGCTGATGGTTGAGAAATACCGTGACTAAAATATGACGGCATAGGTGTTATTGTGAACATATTTCAAATATTTTCTGTCCAACCTGCAAATTCATCCAAAAAAAATATTTTTAAAATATGTTTGGGCCATTGATAGAGAAAGATATATGGAATTTATATTAAAAAAAAGAACAGATGTCAAAAAATGCCAAATCACTCCTAAGTGTTTCCTTAAAGTGTCCTTAAAGTGTCAGAATGAACTCAATCAATGAATATTAAACTTTGTTTGTAATCAAAAGCTTTCTAATACTACTATTTGAAAATTGAATAATTTAAAGATAACTTCAACTGTCATCAAAGAAAGTACAACACTAATAGTGTAAGAAATTGGTGATGCAATTGTGATACAATTAAGTCTGGGAAGGAGGTTATGAATGTTCAAATTGGCCGCCAAAATTCAATATGGCTGCCAACATTAACATTTTTTATAAGAAAATGCTCTAGCAGTGAAAACATGGCAAGAAAAGTATGAAAGTTTGCGTTATAGTATAAAGTAATATTAAGCTACAAAAGATCTACATGAAAACAGACAAAAGTCCAATATGATGAAGCCCGCCATAAAATCATTTTTCCATGAAAATCGCTCTTCAAATGGGGTCATTGTGAACGTTGCATGGTGGCACATATCGTAGAATAAGCTCCTCAATCAATTGTTACACTGGCAAAAATAAAAACTGGTTAAAAAATTCAATATGGCCATCAAAAAATGCTTCAGTTGGGATTATTATGTGAAAATTGTGAGACGTTGCATAATAGTATATACGAGGTGTGTTCAGAAAGTCCGTGCATTACAAAACATACGAGGTGTGTTCAGAAAGTCCGCGCATTACAAAACGTGTAACTTTACCTTTACAAAAAGACGCAAACGTGTGGATTTGGTCAGTCTACAATCAGTTTTCAATTTTTGCGCTCCTTGCATCACTGTGAAAAACGCATATGTATATTTGTAAAATATGCTCCTAAAACAAGTTTACACTTAAACTGGTTAAATAAATCCAACATGACCAACAAAATTAAAGATGACAGCCATAGAGTATGAAGATATCAATTTACTACGGAAATGCACAGCTCATCTTGTATTTCTGCAACAGGTCATAGTAAATTCCATTGGATTAATCATCCTGTACAACCCTTGTTGCTTATGTTGGCATATCTTGTCCTGCCGTCATTGACTAGCCCATTTAGTTCTTTTTTTTCAGGAATTGATCAAACATTTACAAAATAAAACTTGAGGAAATGTACAAACGACTATGCTAAGTATCGCCCGCTTGGTATGTTGCTATAACGATTTTGTTGCACTTATTCTGTGTTGTAAGCCGCAATGTTTTGTTGTTTTGTTTGTTTTGTTTTTTTCACTGGAAATGCAGAATTGTTCCCTTTTTCGCAGCATTCTGGGAAGAATCTTAACATTATGGTTGAATAGCCTGTTGAATACTCCATGAACGCTTTGCTTGAACCCGGTTTCAGTCCGTTCAATATAACAGCCCCATCCAAAAACACTGCATTAATTATTGATGCTTCTGTTGATGTTGACAGTAGATCCGACATTGTTTCTCAACGCAAATTACCTAACGTGGAGAGAACCGGAAATTTAGATTTTTCAATTAATTTGGCAGAATCACAACTTCTTTGTAGAAAATTCACGAAATATATTAGGAACCATAATATCTACTGATTCAGTATAGTGTGAAATTTCCCATTCTAACTGATTAAACAAATATCAATATTAATATCAATCGATATCAGTTCAAATCTCCGAGATATATTCCAGCATTGTATTTGCGGACAATCATTTGGTTCGTGTTTTGGTTAGTGGCTAGAAATAGTCCTCAATATGAAGATGCCTTGAGAGATACAACGTATTCACTCTCCGTTGAAGATTACACAAACTACATACAGTAACCTCACTAAACTAGATTTCTGGAGAAACCTGCCTTTCCTTTCGCAGCAATGTTTGTGTTGGCCAAAGCAGGTTTCCATCTACTATTGTCTAGCAGGTCACAACTAGGTTTCCATTAGGCCATCTTTATATGCAATCCACTTAGTGAGAACAAAACCTTGTTCTCCCCATATGTCAGTGGCCTATTCCACTGCAACTGTATGGCAGATGCATATAGAGGCTGGTAACATGCCGTAAATAGAGTCTAGTTGAGAGTGTGGTGGTAGACAGCAGCCTTGATAATGCATTTCAAAAGTCTGCACTCCCAGTATTCAGGCTTGCTTGACATTGCAGTGGATGTTTTGTAGAGTGTCTGGGCATATAAGAGCTTAATTCTAGTAACATCTTTATCAGACGGTGTTCTCATATATGACATGCTAATTATACAGATTTTTATTTTTTTTCCCTTGGTAAATGTCACATTGTAAACATATATACAGTAGTAAACCACCACCAAAAGCTAGCCATATTATTACTATTGTTTCATGCTGAAAATAACATGTTTACAGGTCAATGCTATGATATAGTAACTTTAGTATTGTAACAATGGATTACACTAATGGCCGGGTATGGTGTTTACAAATTAATGGGTATATAAGTATAAATTAAGGGTTGATTATACACAGATCAATTAATGAACAATAGTACAAATTAAATACTTGGTTCATACACTATTAACTGTATGTTATTATGTAAATTATGTGGTTTGGATATTAAAATGTGTGTAGTTCACTAGTTGATATACCTTTGATACACGTATTTGGAACAAACAAAAAATGTATTCGTATTCAATTTTTGTCAGTAAATCATCTCAAATATACATCTGTGTCTGTATTGCAAAGTTATTTTACACTTTTTGTCTTAGTGATCACGTGATATGTTAGTAGGGAGGACACTAAAAACACTGTCCTTAAAAAATCAAAATCTCTGTGTAAACTCGTGTGGATTGTATCGTAACTCTACATCTCTACATCGTCTATGAAAGATACTTTTATAAAACAGTAAAAACAGTAATTTGAAAATTTCAAAGTGTACGGCAATAAGCTCAAAATGGTGAAAACGATCAGAGGGCGATTTAAAAAAACAACGGAAATGACAGGCACAAGAACAAAGGATGGAATGTTGTACAAAACAAACGCAAACTAAGATCCCCAGGTGCGATTTTTGAGCAATCAAATGATATACTCACCTTAGTTATATGAGCGAAATGTTTCAAATGTCAAACTGATGCTAAAATATTAAGAAAGTAGGTCAGTAGGTCACATTCATGTTCACTGAATGTCAGTGTTAAGATCGGTGTGCAAAACTGTATATGCCATCCACATTTCAAGGCTGTATGTTAAAAATCAAGAAAGTAGGTCAGTAGGTCAACGTCACAGTCAAGTGATCCCTTGTTACTTGGGGTCATCAGGTAAATATAATTAATCAGTCTAGGAAATATGATTAAATAATTTTCGAAGTATTTTTTCCTACATAACTCATATACAAGAGACCCCCGAGGCGGGGCATCTTTTCACCCAAGGGGCATAATTTGAGCAATCTTGTTAGAGAGCCGCTATGCAATGCTCCATACCAAATATCAAAGGCCTAGGCCTTGAAAAGTTTTTTCCTATATAAGCCTATGTAAATCTTGGGACCCCCAGGGCAGGGCCTCTTTTCACCCCATGGGCATAATTTGAACAATTTTGTTAGAGGACCACTAGGCAATGCAACATACCAAATATCAAAATCCTAGGCCTTGCAGTTTCAGGCAAGAAGATTTTTAAAGTTATTTACTATATAAGTCTATGTAACACTAAAGATCCCCGGGGCGGAATCACCCCAGGGTAATAATTTAAACAATCTTGGTAGAGGACGACGGACGACGGACATCGAGCGGTCACAAAAGCTCACCATGAACCTTTGGCTAAAAAGGCTAAACATTTTCAAATATAAGAAGCTGACGTTCCATTTGTAAATTCATCAAAATAATATTAGAAACTGTTAAAACTTAAAAAAGCTATTTCTTTACATGTCTGTTGCTGTCAAACCTTGCTAAATTTGTTTACATCTACTTTTTCATATGTATGCCATTGTATGTTTATAAGCAAACGTATTTACCTACTACGTGTATATATGTATATATTATATATATATATATATATATATATATATATATATATATATATATATATATATATATATATATATATATATATGTTTGTGTCTATGTATGTATATATATATATAATATGTACATATTGTAACGATCTAGTCATTGTCATTTTAACTCCAGATATAAATGGTTTGCATGGAAAGTGAAACTTTATTCCGCGTATGTTCACGCTTATGAAATCTATAATACATACACCGTGCTATAGTCATTGAAATATGCATGCCATCTGTTGCCTAGCATCAATGCCATTTCTGGCAAGGGCTACGATTCTCTCACACGAGCTTGGCAATGACGTCATTTACCAGACATCTACTTGATGGGACTCCATGACAACCCTGCCAAGCTAGGCACCGTGTACCAATCAAAGTCTATAAATAATTGGCAGACATTGGCAGTTTTGTCAGTATCTGGTTAGAACTCACAGTGACCACTTGGTTATACCACACATTTAATGACACCAAAGTACCTTATGAATGTTTCCAGCTACCTAGATGGTACAGTAGATCCATATTTGATTGGCAGAGTTTGACTGAGACGGGTAACTTCCCAGCCTTGAAACTATAATAAATTCCTTTAATGAAATACATTTCTCCTGACCAGATATAACATAATATTCGCAACCCAAGAATAAAATCCTATTTCTTATTTCCCAATACACCAGGGACCCTGAATAAACTGATTAATATTTACTATACTACCAATACAAGACTACCATTATTTAGAATTAACACAGATTCCTTTCATCTACATAGCTTTACTCTATTCATCCTTCCGAGAGCCAGAATCATCAACCAGATTTCCTGACAAGACCTATATGCAAGACGTGACACGGTTTTTTGCCAAGCTTCCAATATTACACTTGCCTCTCAGCGGTGTGGGTTCAGAGCCTTGCTTTTTGGGTGTAAAATTCTTTATGTAAGGAAGCCATCTAGCTGGCTTATGGAAGGTTGGTGGTTATACCTTTAGAACAATCACCTGAAATCTCTTTTATCACTTTACTCTGTCACACACAAAGACAGTTCAATCATCTGATAGAGCTGTACCATTAGGCTCAACAAGTTTAACCGTATTATTGATGTTATTGTTTTTATGTCCACATCAGATACATATATTGAACAACAGATAGTTTTGACAAAAATGGAGCTCTAAAATGTTTTCTCCCTTTAACTGTTTTCAGTTTTGTGTCTTCGATATCAAGAATTTGGATTTTCCCTGGTGACAAATGTGTAACAAAAAGTTTCTTCTTCTAGCAACCTGTACCATAACTTTGCCCATCAACCTTCAGATAGTGTTTCTTTGTGTGTTTGTTCAAGGAGGCTGCCCTGAATTGAATTGTATCTTTGTCAGGAAGTGTGACAGCAAGTTCAGTACTGGTAACCGAGGTGACACGGACAGATTTGACCTTGCCTTGACCGTAACCTTTGACCTACAGACCTAGTTCCTGCACTCTACATATTGTCTCGTTGCCACCTACCTATATGCCAAATATCTTGAATTTGTTATTAAGCTACGCTCCGGACACAAAATATGAAGGGCAAATTTGATCTTTGAGCTCCATTTGTGACCTTGATCTTTGACCTACCGACATGGTTTATTTGCCCCGCACATCGTCTTATCCCCACCTGCCTGTATGTTATGTTTAAAGTCGATACATATAATGGTTATTAAGTTACTAGTATGCCCCAACCACGAAATATGCAGGTCAATTTTGACCTTTGATCTCCATTTGTAACCTAATTTTTGAAATACTGACCTGGATTTTGTGCTCTGCACATTGTCCAATCGCTTTCTACCAATATGCAAAGTTTAAAGTCATTACCTTGAATGGTAATTGAGTTATGCTCCGGACATGCAATATGACGTACGGAGGGACAGATGTCCATTCTTACGGTACTGTAATTTTGTGGCTTCTCCTTTGTTCTCTCTATTGTTTTTTTTTTCAGCCATGTGGAAGAATTTTTCCCCATGAAAGAAACGGAATGAATAGAATTACTGTTATCTATTGTTATTCTAGGCACAAAACTATCCTACTGTGTGCGCGGACAGACGCACGCGCCATCAAATAACATGAGGGCCATGATGGCCCTATATCGCTCACCTGTTATCATTGCACTTGAGGACAAGAAGGTCCTCAGAAAAAATATCTAAGTCCAAAGGACAGTAACAACAAAGGGAAGAAATTTAACCAAAAAGAAAAAAAAATCTTACAAGGTACAGATATGTCAAAATACACCTAAAAATTGGAGGTACCGTCCATATTGTACCACAGAAAAGTGGTCTCGGTTTTTCCCTACGTCAAATAATAAAAAAGTTACTAAAAATAAGCTATTTATAGTAACGTAAAAGGGAAGTAATTAAAAAAAATTTTATTGTAAGTGAACAAAAGAAGGATCTGCCAAATAAATCTGTTGACATAAATGAAATTTCAGATCAGTATCTTCATTAGTTACGGAGATATACCCATTTTAATTTGAAATAAAGGGAGGTAATTTGACAAAAAATCAGTCCATAGTTATCTACCCTGATTGGCTCAGTCCAACTAATGACAATAATGAAATTTCAAATAAGTCCTATAAGTACTTACTGATATAAATCCATTTTGATTACAATCAGGGGAGGTATTATCAGATAAAAAATAACTCTGGAACCTACGATTGGATCTGTTTGTCATGGAATCCAAGATTTATTGTTGTTGAAGATATTTTGGAAGATTGTATCAAATAAAACCATAAATGAAGTTTCTATATGGCTGCAAAAGCCAAAGTAGCCAATTCTGGACCTTTAAGGGGCCATAACTCTGGAACCCATGATGGAATCTGGCCAGTTCAAGAAAGGAAGCAAGATCTTATGGTGATACAAGTTGTATGCAAGTTTGGTTAAAATCAAGTCATAAATGAAGCTGCTATTGGGCAGACAAGGTCAAAATAGCCAATTTTGGCCCTTTCAGGGGCCATAACTCTGGAACCGATTATGGGATCTGGCCGGTTCGATCAAAAAAAAACAACAAGATCTTATGGTGACACAAGTTTTGTGCAAGTTTGATTAATTTCAAATCATAAATGAAGCTGCTATTGTGCAGACAAGGTCAAAATAGCTAATTCTGGCCCTTTCAGGGGCCATAACTCTGGAACCCATAACGGGATCTGGCCAGTTCAAGAAAGGAATCGAGGTCTTATGGTAATACAAGTTGTGTGCAAGTTTGGTTAAAATAAAATCATAAATGAAGCTGCTATTGTGCAGACAAGGTCAAAATAGCTCATTTTGGCCCTTTCAGCGGCCATAACTCTAGAACCTATAACGGAATCTGACCAGTTCAAGAAAGGAATCAAGACTTCATGGTGATACAAGTTGTATGCCAGTTTGGTAAAAATCAAATCATAAATAAAGCTGTTATTATGCAGACAAGGTCAAAATAGCTAATTTTGGCCCTTTCTCTAGAACCCATAATGGGATCTGGCCAGTTCAAGAAAGAAACCGAGATCTAATGGTGATACAAGTTGTGTGCAAATTTGGTTAAAATAAAATGATAAATGAAACCACTATCGTGCAGACAAGAAATTGTTGACGCACGGACGGATGGACGACGGACGAAGGGTGATCACAAAAGCTCACCTTGTCACTATGTGACAGGTGAGCTAAAAACGGGCGTATGAAATGTTTCAAGCTCGTTTTAATTCAGCTTTTTCATAGACATTGGAGGAAATGCAAGCTTCCATCAACGCCCTCAAGTCATATATCTATAATTCTTGTAACAAACAAAACAAGAGGGCCATGATGGCCCTATATCGCTCACCTGAGTACCATTGCTTTCGCCAAAAACAAAAAGAAAAAATTCTTACAAGGTACAGATATGTCAAAATACACCTACAAATTGGAGGTACCATCCATGTTGTACCACAGAAAAGTGGTCTCAGCTTTTCCCTACGGCCAATAATAAAAAAGTTACTAAATAAGCTATTTATAGTAACATAATAGGGAAGTAATAAAAAAATATTGTAAGCAAACAAAAGAAGGATCTGCCAAATAAAAACAATGCACTGCAATGCAACGCAAATGCAGAGCAATTTTCACATAAAACAAAGTCATATGACCTTTGATCCCTAAGTGTGACCTTGACATTGAATTAAGCCATCCGAAACATGCGCTCTGCACATCCTTTCAATGAGTGAACATTTGTGTCAGGTTTCTCTGAAATCCATCAAGGGGTTCAAAAGGTAACAGAGCGGAAGGGAAATTGCTAACCAACACACAGACAGACAGACGGACACAGAGGCGATAACAAAATACCTCCCTGCGGGCGTATAAAAAAGAATCGAGATTTTATGGTGATACAAGTTGTGTGCAAGTTTGGTTAAATTCAAATCATAAATGAAGCTGCTATTGTGCAAACAAGGTCAAAATAGCTAATTCCGGCCCTATCAGGGGCCATAATTTTGGAATCAATTAAGGGATCTGGGCGGTTCAAGAAAGGAATCAAGATCTTATGATGATACAAGTTGTGTGCAAGTTTGGTAAAATTCAAATCATAAATAAAGCTGCTATTGTGCAGACAAGGTCAAAATAGCTAATTTTGGCCCTTTCAGGGGCCATAACTCTGGAACCCATAATGGGATCTGGCCAGTTCAAAAAAGGAATCGAGATCTTATAGTGATACAAGTTGTGTGCAAGTTTGGCTAAAATAAAATGATAAATGAAACCACTATCGTGCAGACAAGAAATTGTTGACGGACGCACGGACGGACGGACTGACGACGGACGACGGACGAAGGGCGATCACAAAAGCTCACCTTGTCACTATGTGACAGGTGAGCTAAAAATACTCGTGCATGCGATATGATTTCTCGTTCTTCTTTCTACCTCCTTACTGACAATACCAAGATAGCATGAGATATGTAGTTTCTCAATGAGTACCCGACGGCTTTGTGTTGTATTTTTTATCATTCGAAGCAAATTAATAAATTCATAAACAGATGACTGAATATAAGTTCTTTCGAAATATGTGAGGCAGATTTCAACACATTATCTCGTTTACTGTCGCCTAGATCAATCGATGCTATTTAAGTCTAGTATTATTCCTAGCGATGCAAATCGTCGTGTGTCAAATATGTTCGTGCTAATAACCAGTATCATAACTTTGGAACGCCTGAATTACCTGCAACGTGAACAAATATATTTAGAAGAGCCTACCAGCGAAGTTAGCAGCAGAGCAGTAACAGCAGTGACATTTTCATTGAAACACATCTAAAGAAATTTACTATTTTTTATTGTTGACGGTTTCGGTTACAAACTGCAACCTGCTTCAAGGCCTTTCTCACGACTGACTGACTTCGTGGATC
>NW_026461736.1:0-62370 GCF_021730395.1 Mercenaria mercenaria | reverse complement strand
GATCAGTTGAAACATACAGCCTCTATCACATACACAAATTTATTTTATTTAATCTAGTGACCTAATTTTTTATCTAGATGACCTATATTCAAATTCTACCTAGATTTTATCAAGGCAATCACTCTGACTTACTTTCAGGAAGATCAATTGAAAAATACAGCCTCTATCACATACAGAATGTTTTCGTTTGATTTGACCTGGTAAGCTACTTTTTGACCCCAGATGACCCATATTCAAACTTGACCTAGATTTCATCAAGACTATCAATCTGACTAAATTTCATGAAGATCAGTTGAAAAATACAGCCTCTATCGCATACACACGTTTTTTTCTTTGATTCGACGTAGAGATATATTTTTTGAACCAAGATGACCCATAATCAAACTCAACCTACATTTTATCAAGGCAATCATTCTCACCAAATTTCATGAAGATCAATTAAAAAATACAGCCTCTATCGCATACACAAGGTTTTTCTTTGATTTGACCTAGTGACCTACTTTTTAACCCAAGATAACCCATATTCAAACTTAACTAAGATTTCATTATGGCAATCATTCTGACCAAATTATATGAAGATTAGTTGAAAAATACAGCCTCTACCGCATACACAAGGGTTTTCTTTAATTTGATCTAGTGACCTAATTTTTGACCCCAGATAATCTATATTCAAACTCGACCTAGATTTTATCTAGGCAATCCTTCTGACCAAAATTCATGAAGATTAATTGAAAATACAGCCTCTATGGCATACACAAGGTTTTTCTTTGATTTGACCTAGTGACCTAGTTTTTGACCCCAGATGACCGATTTTCAGATTCGGCCTAGATTTCATCAAGGTCCTTTTAATATCATTTGTTTTCCCATAATTCGACAAGGAAGCACATAGAAAAAGTTATATATTTCTTAAACCTAGTTAGACCGTGAATGCTGCAGTAGTAAAATTAAAAAAGGACGGACTATATAGCGTTACTTTTCTACTATTTCGATGCCTTCATCAAACCTCGAAATAAGCCAAAACGTATTAATTATTTCCTTCTTCTTTCAATATGATATACATTTTTAGAGCCTAATAATGATTTTAGCAGCCTAATAATTTAAGTACAAAAATTTTCTATGACTCAATAAATTTGAATCCACACTGGTTTAGTTTAAACTTATATATTCCAAATAAATGTACGCATCTGTTACATTTATATGGATATTATTAGAAAGAAAGACAACTATATCTAAAATCTATATATACCCTGACGCAAAGGTATACTACATCCCTAACAATTGCTAACAATTGCTAACATTGCTAACAATGTAAAATAACTAATGTCTTGCTAATTCAGGTACCATTATCAGATTTTGCAAGATCTTTCATTTATATATTATATTTTATGTTTCTTAAAGATATCCAAGAAACAAGGTCTCATGTGTCAATGTGTTAATAATAAAAATGTTGACGAATTATTATGCGCTTAGGTGATCAAAGAATTGTAAGACGGACAACAATATCTCGTTCAAATTACGCTATGTATATGTATCCATGGAGAGCCGGCTGACATTCATAAGTGAAACATAAGCTTCAGCTGTAGTCATACTATCTTTTCATACCTATTGCAAATTTTCATGGTGTTTCACATGTTTGTCAAGCATGTATTATTCCCCGCTTTATTGTCTTATCATTTCCAGTCATGTGTCCACGCGTGCATACACACTTGTTTCGTAAGACAGAATCCCAGCCAGCATGACTATATCGTCCCGATATAGGTATAATGTCGGAATGTCAGCAAAATGTGCCGATGTAGGGCCGACGTCGGGCCGTTGTGAGTGAGTGAGTTAGGTTTTACGGCGAATCGACACAAAATGATCATATATCGCCGAGATCGGACCGTTGAACTGCCGCAAAATATTGAAATCGGTAGATCTACATCAATCAGTGTAACTATTTCGTAAGTCGGATTGACATCGGGCCGATATTAGATTCTCTAATATAGCTATATTTTTCAAAATATTATTGATAAAAGGAAAAAGTAATCTAATTGTTTGTGTGCTAATTTATTAAGCAAATATGATGTATGGCAGAATTAATCAAACTAGGTTCCAAACAAAATTTGTAGGCGGTATTTATAAAACTTTTATTGTAATAAAGGGAGTTTATAATTAAGATGCATTTTTATTTTATGTAGAATGCCGCCGTAGAAATATATATTTTTACAAAAAATGAAAATATAAATATGTTTAAAATTCTAATTGAACAATTTTAATAGTGTTAAGAATATGCAGAAAACTTACGTAACTGTATAAAATATGTCAATAAAATCAAATAACCATCATACACATGATGCGAGACACATCTGTTCTCAAGTAAATTACTCTGAGAATTTATAAAGTGTATAATTGAAGAAAACTGTGATGAAGCACTGCGTGTCACACTATTTCGCGACAACGATATGATCTGCCAGTATCGGGCTGATATCATTTTGATGTTGGCCAAATATCGTTTGCCAATGTCGGACCGATGTCATTATGATGCTGTCCCGATATCGTCTGCCGACGTCGGACCGACATCATTCCTATTTCCAGCCGATATTAAAGCCGATATCGGACCGTTATAGAACACGATGTCGGTTTGATATCGGGCCGATATAGAATGTTGGCTGGGATACGTTTTAATTAGTCAACTTTGCTTTCGCACAAATAACATTTTTTGGCGCGAACTAATACTTGCATGACCCTTTGTACATCATTTTTAGACACTGTTTGAAGTGAACGCAAGCTCTTTTCTATTTTACAGTGTAGTAAAAAAAGTGACGATGTCGCAAAACTGATTAAACTTTTCTGCAAAATAACTATTTCAAACTTTTGAAAAAATGGGTACTGCGATGGCACCATCATACGCATCCTTATTTCATGTCCAGAAATGAGACCGTGTTTTGAATAATATTGTCCCTTGATTATTAAGCCAAATCGTTTAAATTTGATTGTTTCCCTTTATACAAACTTAACGCGAGTATCGACTTTTGTTAATCTCTCTTATCTTGATAAACTTGACTTTACGCTGGCTTTGTTAATTAGAGGTATCGTAACGACATGGAATGAAACTTTTAAAACAAATTGCGTTTATAACTTGCCCAGTATACATAACATTGTAATTTCATCAAACTGGTGATTTTGAATGATAATCAGGTTTTTATTTCAAAATTGAGAGGCGGGAAGGTTATTCCCATATCTCATCGTAAATTTTAGATAATATGTATCTATACATGCCCACTACTTTTAAGTGAAGTATATGATAAAGATAAAGAGTGAACTGCAAATGTATGTTTTAATGTGAATATTACTTTCATTGTCCATGTTTTTTTATTTACATGTACAATATTTAAGTTTAACTCTAAATATTTCTAGCAGTGAAAATTAATATTAAATTAATTAAAAATGGAATATATTTATTAAACATGTAATTCAAAATAACATGACAAAGTAATGGAATTAAACACGGAATAACATCGACACACCTGTCGATCTAATTCAGAGACGTGTACCAGTTTATCCGGTGTCATCAGTACACGTGTACCAAGACGGGTAAAAATTTCCCAAAAAAATAGTAAAATCAGTGGTATTCAAACGTTTAGGGAAGCAAGAAAACATAAAACTAACTTAAAAGTAAACTCATTGAAAGAAATATTAACTTTTCTAGTTTACTTCAATAACTTAATAAATGTTTTGAGATGAGTAAAAATATGAGAATATATCATTTAAAAAGACCATGTAAAGCTTAAAATCTGTCATTTCCTACAGAAATCAATGGAACTCGGGATCAAAATTTGTTACTTATTCAAACGCTTAGGGAAGCAAGAAGATCATATTTTATTTTATTTAAAATTATATTGAAAAAATGTGAATATTGCAGATTACTTCAATAACATAATAAATATTGTCAGATAATGTTTTTGATGTCAATTGATGTGTTAAATGTTTTCACCGTATATATTTCAATAGGCGTAAATTTACCGATAATGGCTAATCGATAAACTCGATAAGCTGTTACCAGGTGAGACAATTTCGCCAATAAGCCAGCAAATTGGCTTTGATTTCGGGGTATGATGGGACAATTTGAGATCTTCAACCAACCGACACTTTGGCTGCGTTTCCTGGATGATAGTTTAATGGTATGGGATCATTCCTTGGAAGAACTACAACTTTTCATCAGTTATACAGTTTTCATCCTGACATAAAGTTTACGCATACTATTTCACAAGAGTCGCTCTCATTTCTAGATGTAAATATATCCAAGGGAGAGAATTAATGTGTCGAAACTAACATATATGTGAAAGAAACTAATAACCACAAACATTTGACTATACATCATGGCATCCCAAACCATGTAAGAACGGCATTCCGTATAGTCAAGCAAAACGCTATAAACGTATTATATCAGATGATGACAAGTTCAAACATTCATTATCACAGCTTCGTGAATTCTTCGTTGATAGAGGTTACCCACATGATGTGTTAGACCATGCTTTCCAAAAAATAGTCAATTTATCTCAACAAGAAGCTTAACAGACTCAAGTTGGGGGGGGGGGGGGGGGGGGGGGTGCGGAAGTGTAATTTTTTTTACTTTCGTGTATGATCCAGCACTTCCACGTATTGGTAACACTGTTTATAAATACTAGAATAATTTGAATCTATCAAAAAGCTTTATAACTAAATCCGTTTATAAGAATTGTAAACCTGTTGTTGCCTATAAACGTCCGAAAAATTACAAGAGTCCATTAAGCAAAATGATAAACTTTATCTCTCACAGAGAGGTAATGGTAGTCGATGTTCTCATTGTACCAATATCGAAACAGGTTCAGAATTTACCAGTCAAATGAATGGTCAAACATACAGTTTACATCATAACGTAAACTGTAAAAGTAAATGCGTAATATATTTGATTACTTGCAAACAAAATTGACTAACAGTATGTGGGACAAACTAAGCAGCCTGGATCAAAACGCATGAACAGTCACCGATTTGATATTAATAGTTTTACTGACCCTACTTTTTCCTCAATGGTTGCATCGCATTTCAATTTACAAGATCATTGCTTAAAGGACTTCTCTTTTATGCGTATTAATGTTGTAAGAAATGAAAATGATTGTCTCTGCAAAGAAATAGTGTGGATACATAAACTAAAAACGCTCTATCCAGATGGTTTAAATTCTAAAGTTTTATTTCATATTAATTGACCAATTACCTATTTCTATATGTAATGCCGAGTATATTGTTGGTTTTTATATTTCTATTTTGATATAAATAAGTATAGGAAATTATGTATAAATACTATCCGACGATTTACCCGGTATATTTGTTAAATTAAGTTGTAGAAATGTATTTTGAATTCATTTAACAATGTAGAGCTCAACTTTGATACATTTTACCGCCTTTTTACGCGACGTTAGTTTAACGACGTCACGTCCGTTATTTTTATTGTTATTCTTCCCTGATGAAGGCTTAACGCCGAAACGTTGGAAGTTAATAATTATCTATAAACAAACGCTACACGTGTTGTTGTTGACGTATCCTGTTCACAGTATAGTAAACAGTCCTTATCTTTGTACAACTGACTTTTCTTCAGAATCATTTACGAGGGGACACAAGTTCCTTCTACATTATAGTAAATAGTCCTTTGGACAACTTACTTTCGAGTACATTTAAGTGTATACCATTCATAGACGTATCTGGTAAGCTATTTTATTTATTTTGTTCTTTTAGGATTTTGTAATAACCGCGAGATGTATTTTGTGAAATTTGTGTATTTCCAGGTCTGTTATAGTTGTATCATAAATTGTATTGTTTCATGTACCTGATTTTATTGTTTTATGCTTTTAGGTTTTCTTTGTGTACTATACGGGTACTCTGTCCAATAAATGGATAAAAACTACAACATGGTTGTTTTCAATTAAAATCTACCACTACTACACCACTGGCACCAGAACAGAAAGAAAATGCCTCTGTACATGTTATACCCTACCCATAGGTATTCTATAAGAACCATGGTCATGAACGGAAAAATATACTAACCCGTTTCAATCGCGCATTTCATACTTAAAGCACGCAGTCCGGTAAATTGAAACGGGTTAGTGCATTTTCCCGTTCATGACCATGGTTCTTATACAGTACCTAGGGGTAGGGTATAACATGCACAGAGGCATTTTCTTTCTGGTCTGGCGCCAGTGTACTACACATGCAAACAAATAATAATGGCGGATATATGTTATATCTGACCACCGAGTAATCAGTCCGATAAAATAATTTCTGTTATAAAGGACTTAAATAGAAGGCTCTACTTTAGATCTGTGCTATTTTATTGAATAATGATTTTAATTAACATAAGGCTATAAACAGTTTTGTGCACAATCCTTTAACTGTTGTTGCATATTTATTATTATCCAATGAATTAAAATTGGAGACAGCTTTTGAATTTTACTGCCTGTCTAATTTCAAGATAGATCTTAGTTCCAAGCCCACTTTCTACTGATCAAAACTCAAATGTTCATAGTTGAAATGTGAGCTTGAGTTGATTGAAATATATTTTTAAAAGCTAAATATTGTTTACAACTTTACAATTTTAAAAATTTATTTCATTTTCATCCAGGTCTTTGACCCATGTGGCATAAACAACAATATAGACAAATATGGCGACAAGTTATCATAAAACAAATGTTGAGCTGACATTGAATTTTCAGCAAACCCGAATCATTTGGAGTAGAGTTTGTATCTAGCATTGCTTGAAAACCCAAATTTCGAGCTGTCATTGAGCTTCAAAATATTTCTAAATATGAATATTGATCGGGTTAACATGTGATTTTGACATTCAAAAAGTTGAATATTGAGCTGACACCAAAATTCCAATTTTCCGTATAAGTATTCAGGGTAGTATTTCAAGCTGTCCGGTTCAAAAAGTCAAAATCAATACTAGCTCAAAATTCAACAATAAAAAAATATATTTAGATTTATAAGCTTTTGAGCTTGAAATCCGAGTAATTCTAATTATAGATTCAATCTTCGAGCTACTCGAAATTCAGGTTTTTGAAATTTTGACTTCAACTTGCTTGAAGACAAGCCATTCCAGGCAACACGATGAATGAGGCTGAATCGTTTTACTGCTCAAAAGTGATATGCGCTACAGAACGAGAATGTAAAATATAGAATTCCATGATAGCCAGATTTAACGACGTAGAGTAAATAATTACCTTCATCTATGACCGCTTTGCCTTCAGGCGATTCTTTTAGGCACATAAAAGAAAACTTCATTACTCTTTTAAACGAAAAAAAAGTTATATTTTGTACTGCGGGGCATTCGTTACAGAGAAGTTATGCTCGCTGGCTTCAAATCACTTGCCTTTCACTGATGGTGTAGCATTTTTATGTGAGTAAGCCATCCAAGGCTGTGGTGCTACCCAGGTACCCTTTCATACCAGTAAACCTGGAGGGGCTCCTGGGGTCTTCCTCTATCATCTAAAGTTGTAAAACTCGTCGTATGACCTCAGTTGTGTCGTTGTGATACACAGAACATGAAAATTGTACCGACTCGAAAGACCGACTGTAGCTAGCTCGCTGGTCTAATGGTAACATGCTTGACTGTCAAACATGAGGTCCGGGGTTCGAATCCCAGTACAGGAACTGGTTCTTCCCAGGAAAGACGGCTATAAACTGGGCACGTTAAAGAACTAGAGCGGTGGTCTAGTGGATAATGTGTCGGCCGCTCAATCTAGGGGTCATGGGTTCGAGCCCCAGTTTCTCACCTAAATAAGAGGAACTGGTTCTTCCCAGCAAAGACGGCTATACACCGGGCACGTTAAAGAACCAGAGCGGTGGTCTAGCGGATAAGATGTCGGCCGCTCAATGCAGGGGGCATGGGTTCGAGCCCAACTGGAGTCACGACCATGACTTTTCATATGAAACCAGTACTGGTTTTTCCAGAGAGCGGACTCGAGAGTGCTTCCAATAAGCTTGTAGCTTTCATCACAATCGAGCTAAAACAAATATGTATAAACTAAAAAAAGAAAGATTGGGTTTTCGCAAAACCTAAGATAAGTTAGCTGGGTATGTCTGTATCTAGAAAAGTCATCACTATGTTCTGTGTGTTTTCTCTCCCTCTGACCCTCTGGTCAGATAGCTCTGTGTGCACTAGTAAAAGATGATTTTGGCGTCCTGAATGGCTGCATCTGCGCTTTGTAAAGCGCCTTTGGACGTGCGTATCGTGAAAAGGGCGCTACATGAATCTTGTGTAATATCATAATCTTAATAAATATTAGAGATAAAATCTATAAAAAGATCACTTAGATTAAAACAATAGCAGATTCAGCTCGATTGCGTCTGTTCATGGGAGGTTATTGAAAGTGCAATATATCTCATTCCCCATAGCACCGACCTAGGCAAAAAAAAAACATATTAAAAACATATTGCCATTTATAGGCACCATTATCCCAAAATAGAAAAAGTGGAAACTCCACAGGTCGCTCAACACAACAAAAACAAAAATGTTGCAGGCTCGGTTTTATTGAGCCTGTTCAAAGCCATGCCAAATTGATTAGTAGTTCTACGTAGCGACCTCGTCAAACATTTCTGTCAGAATAATTTGTATATTTAATACATTGATAACGTAACACATAAACACAGATAATGCTTGACTCCCTTTTCAGGTTTTCATTGCTATAATTATTGTTGAATTGCTGTAAATAATAGAAATTGGGTCATTTGTGACTGATTTGGGTTCATTATGTGGATAGCTGAATCCCAGCATCACACATTATGTCATATACAAAAGTTAAAGGGAACCAGATATTTGAGAGAGCAAGTACTCGTTGTAAAACGCTATGTTTAAATTTGGACCAATCAGAAACAAGTTCTAAAAATAGCACGTCTGCGGAGGTATAAATAGGTAGATGGATGACAGATAGGGCATTCGGTATCCAGCAGTGGAAGAAGACACATCGAGGATTCAACTAATAAATTATCCCAGTACCTTGATAAGGAGACTATTGCAGTTACCCTGTCATGGCGGATAAATTATCAAAAAGAAGACTTTGGAAGTTCATAGACTAAAGAAGAGTTGCAGAATTTCAATAAGGTTTCGAGCTATAGGGCCAGCGCATAGGAGTTTTACCTTAAGGGTAGTTGAATGCTATAGACGATAGCAGATATAGGCTGAGCATCGGAAAGCTGAGAAAGAGACCCAGAGTTTGGTAATCTACTGAGATAGTAAGAGAGTTCCAGCTTATAGACGGTTCAGCATTACTGGCGAAGTACAGCCAAGGCATCTGGGATATACCAAGACCTTTGTTGGCTAAGTGGTTAAAATCACTTTCCCATTCACCTGGATTCAAAAATTTTGCCAGTATCTAACATAACTTGATATTTAGGTGTTCTTTTTTAAAATAAAGGAGCAAAAAAAACCTTGAAAATATTTGATAGAAAAGAATAAATGCATCTGAATAAATTCTACAAGCAAATTGTGATGTTTTCTTTAAATCAAATTAAAACTTGCTAAATACATGTATATATTTTTCCGTATCAGGCTGTAAACTACAGCTTTCAATTGCAGACATTGAGAGTTAAATAAAATTTAAAAAAAAACCAATTACCTTCACCTATGGCCGTACACCTGTTAGTCACACCTGGTAAAGAAAGCTCGTTCACTTTTTTTATAAATGAAACGGCAGTTTCAATAGTAAGTTTGTAGTAGCGGCGTGATAAAATACTTCAGTTAAACAGGAAGATTAAATTCATTTTTTAAATTTCCCCTTATTTAAATCAGCAGTGTCGAAGGTAATCGTAAAATTTCCCACATTCAAAGATGGCACAAAAATACAGCACTATCAATTTTAGTCTTTTTTGACAATTAAGAAAATTAATCATAAAGTTGTTTATATCGGTGATCTGGGAAACTATCCAATTCATAATTAGTAGACGTAACACGGCTTCATAATAATCGGAAGACATAAATCGGTTTTATTTCCATAATACAAAACCTTCCAACACCGTTTGTATGGATGTGTAAATGAAAGACAAAATTATACACAAAAATACATAAAGAAAGTAAAGCAATTAGATCACATGGATAAAACAAACATAGAAACGCATTGGAACGATCAGTGGCAAAACACAACATGCAAAACATTTATTCTTAATCCGTACAATATTAAACATTAAAGGACAGTGTCAATAAATGTTGTTCCCTTCAGAAACTCTAAACAAGAGTAGTTGGCAGTCAGTGAATTTCGCTACAGTAAATGAAAGAGAATATTCTGAAAGAGGGTTATTTTTGGTGTAATTTTTGGTGAGGGGGGATGTACCTAATACTGACAAAGGCTATAGATAGGAGAGGTGCCGGTGCTGGTGAGAGTAATGTTTAAAGAAAACTAGAAAACTATAGCATTATGTTTTAAGGTCATTAACTTACACTCACTAGAGATATACCCAAATAGAGAAAAAAATGTTGCCAAATCCCTATTTCGGTGTCAATGTTTCATCAGTTCATACATGGTAGGAAAATATATGGTGAAAATGACCATTTACTCTTGTCTGCAATTTTTAAAAAGCAGCTCCGTCTAGGTTACAGAGAATGCTTTTGACATTGCAGAAAATTGATTGTTCATTTTGGTATTTGCCTGGCAAGCAAATCCCAGTTGCAGATACACTCAGTAGATATTTATTGAAAGACACAAGCTCGAAATTTCTAATAATGCTGACCTACATGTAACTGTTCTGATATCTAGCATTCCTGTAAGTGACAGAAAATTACACGAATTTAGGTCACTCTCTGTGCAAGATGGGCAATAACTCAGCTCGAGAAACAATGTAAAAAGACTGGTGTAGCCCACACACAATTTCCTTTTGGAATTACAGAAATGAACCATCAGTGACTGATGGTCTCATCATGAAAGATCAGAAACTGTAATTCCCACCCCATGAGGTCTTATGTTTTAAATCTGGTTCATTCTTCCCGTTTGAGATTGAGAACTGTCTATAAAAGAGTATCAGAGGTAATGTTTTGGCTTTGAATTTCCGCTTACATCAAAGAAAAAGTTTTAAATTGCCCAATTTGTCTAGAACACAGGAATTCAAACAGTAAGGAGCCATTGATTCCAATGAATTTTCCAGACTCAAACTGTAGGATCAGATCTATTCTCCTGGGAGAACAAGAACTGCCTTGATTATATTGATTACTACGGTCATTACTTCGAAGTAAAAGGACTTCAGGAAATGAAAAGCACCACTCTCATTAAGAGGTTAAAAGTTCGATGGCTCGCTGGGGGGATCTGTGAAAGTTTGAAAACTGATAACGGTCCATGCTATTCAAACAGGTTAACAACTGAGTTTGCAAAAATATATGACTTTAACTATCAAACATGCAGTCCATATTATTGTCAAGGCAATGGTTTGGCTGAAACGTATGTTAAAATATGCAAAGGAATTTTCACGAAAGCAAAAACAGACAAGAAATATCATTTCCTTAGTTAACTTGAGTATAGGACTACACCCCTTGATATAGGTTACAGTCCAGTCCCATTACTCATTTGAAGAGAGCTAATATCAGTTTTGCCTACTGCCAGAGAAAACCTGGTTCCTAAAGTCATTTCATAAAAATTGATCAGGGAGAAATTTACGTCACATAAGGATATTTCCAAAATATACTATGATCGGATGCAAAACTCACTGAACCCCTCAATATAGGATATTCAGCTAAGATTCAACAATTAGATGATAACACATGGAAACCTGCATTAGTTGCAGTGAAGGACAATTACAGGTCATTCACTGTAAGCATTATGCAAAGTACATCATACCCTCGGAACAGATTCAGAGTCACTATCCGAATCGGAACTGTCCGAACTTGATTCACTTGAATCAACCTGTAAGCCTAATTCTTTTAAATGTTTGTTGGACCGTTTCCTGAGCGATTTTGATTTCCTTAAATCTGCAGTCGTGATAGGCGCCAAGTCTAGCACACTTTTACTATTTAATTTAGAGGTTTCTTATCAATGACTTGTTCGTTGACTGAAGTTGAACTTAATTTGAATATAGAAGAAGAAATGTCCAAACCTTTTAGTGCATTGACCTCTTTCCTTTTCTGTATAACTTTTTGTCGTAGCTCTTCTTTTTGCTTTACCTTCCTCAGCTTGATTTCATCTTTTTCCAAAGCGTCCAATTCTTTCTCTAACGACAAAATTTCCTCATCATCCGAATCTAGCTCTGGAATTGACATGCATCCGGATGCTGATGCGCTCGTTTCTTCACCTGTTACCTTCTTTAAAGGCGAGAACACAGAATCCTTTCCATTGTCTCCAGATACGATACCTTCCGTACGATCATCTGTTTGTTGAATTCCTTGTTCATGTGTGATTTTGTAGTTAATGTTTTGACTTTTTCTCAGCCCTGTTTGAATTTTAAATTGTGAATACGAATATTGAACCATACATATTTCACAATGATAAAATTTATGAAAACACAACTCAGATTCTTTGCAAAATACACAAAAGTTGAAAGTTAATAAATATTTCTTTTATTTACTAAATAGGCCCAAAAGGGCATATCACACTCTTAATACTCTGTCTAAATCACTCCTTGTACTGTTTTTACGCAAATATAACACTAATATCCAATTTCTTGTGTTTAGCTCTAAGTGACGCTTAAATTTCCTGTTTTTCAAGTTAAAGAAATAAGCATAACCGATCAAATTACCTGTATTATCGAAAATCACCAATGACACATGTTATTATAAAACTGATTACCGATTCAAAAATGAGGAACATGATTATATACTATGCAAATTAGTTGTGCTTGAATTAAATATTTTAAACGACTTTAAAATAAACCCATTTTAAATTCAAGATGACGGAGAAATAATTTCAAACAACATCAAATCTAAGACAGAAAAGGTGGGTTCACATGAAAATTAAATGGCATATAAAAAGAATATAACTCAAAAAGATAGAAAAGTGGAAACTTCACAGGTCGCTCAACACGACAAAAACGAAAATGTTGCAGGCTCGGTTTGATTTAGCCTGTTCATGTACGGTAGTGGAAATGCATGCTACCGTCCACGCCCTCTAGCCCCGGGTTGAGCAGAACTCAACATATACACATGCGAAAAGTACAAAAAGCAATTTAGAGACATCCTCAGATGTATTCAAACGGCGGTGCACATGGAACCTTACCAAAGGCTATAAAAGCGGGAGTATTGGAACCACCCTGGCCGAAATGGTCACAACAACTGTCAGTTTGTTGATATTTATCATGCAACTACTATGCAAAGTGCCTGATATCACTTGCCTGATATTTTATTTTGTTATGAGGTCATTGACCTGATATCAAAATTAAGCTCCTCCCATATTGACGGACTAGTTTTTACATCAGTTTCCTTCCAGACTGAATTTTATTACAGAGTCCAGTTTCAATGTTGCACAACTTCTTTTTCTAAATAGATTCTGTAATCTCAACAAATTTCCTTGAATATGGTTGTCTCTAATTTTATCACACAGACAATAGCATTGAATGACGTTATTGCGAAAAGTTCATCATGACATCACAATGTTTACATGGATCGATTCTTGGAAAGGTTTACAATACACTTGAAAATGTATGATATACTTATTCTTGATTTATGCCTTAAAGGCATGCACATTTTTATTAAGTATTAGCAAAAGTGTTTGTGTTACTTATTATTCTTGAATCAGTTAATTATAATTCTTGGATCAGTGTAAATTTAGTGATTTTAAAAACTTTAAAGTCTGGAACTGGAAGTGAAATTTTCGGCACTTTGGACATGTAGTTGTTTGAGTCAAATGTTGTATAATATGGAAATAAAGCATGTTCTGGTTTATTCAAGATGTTGATTTTTGATTTTTACGCAGGTAAGAAATTATTTCATTGTTATTTTTTACAAGAATATCAGAAAGTCAAAAACATTGTCGGAGTTGAATTCAATATGGCTGCCGTATTGTTTCGTTCAGAGTTTCAGGGGCGGATGAATTTTCAAATCCGTAAAATATAAATTTATTTTCTTTTTGCTTCAGAATACATCTTATACGAAATAAGAGAAGAAGACATGTTTTTCTAGGCAGTTTGTATGAGTTTCATGATAAATAGAATAACAAGCTACTGTCTTTTGATATCAGTGTTATCAGGTCTCGGCTGATATGGGCGGAAGGGGTTCGGTTCCCTCACCCCTTCCAGCCCATATCAGCCTCGACCTGATAACATTGATATCAAAAGACAGTAGCCTGTTATTCTCTATATACATTGATTTCCAGCAATATTGCATTTAAAAACTCACTATTTTCAAATAATTGTTACAGATCTCCGTTTTGATACATTTGCGAAACTGTCACAGTGCTTAGTTCACATACCTAGGCAGAACGTAGCTTTCAAGAATTGTTTATTTTTATTTCTTAAAAATTGGTTTTAATATTTAAAGGGGCACAACTTCTTGTGATTGCTAGCTCACCCCAACCAAAGGCTCATTGTGAGCTTTTGTGACAGCTTAATGTAGTCGCCCGTCGTCAATCGTGCGCCGTGCGTAGTCCGTACGTCAACAATGGTCCTCCATGAAGATTGTTCAAATTATGCCCCGGGGTGGAAAGAGGCCCCGCCCCGGGGGTTTCAAGTTTGACCTAGACTCAAAAAGAAAAAACCTTCAAAAATGTTCTTGTTTGAAGCCACAAGACCTAGGCCTTTGATATTTGGTTTGTAGTATTTCCGTGTTGTCCTATACCATGACTGGTCAAATTATATCTCCGGCCCTCTACCAAAATTGTTCAAATAATGTCCCTGGGGTCCCAAGTTTTACATAGATTTTAACAGGAAATAAAACTGAGAAAAATCTTGTCTAAAAGTTTAATGTCTAGGTCTTTGATCTTTGGTATGTAGCATTGCGTAGCGGTTCTCTAACAAAGCTATTCAAATGATACCACTGGGGAGAAAAGAAGCCCCACCCTGAGTCACTTTTTTATAAATTATATAGGAAAATAATTAAAGATATCTGATCATATTTCCTAGACTGTTTAATTATAGTAACCTGATTGCTTCAAGTAGCGGTCACTGGACTGTGAATGACCTACTTACCTTCCTTCTTGTTTTTTAAGATACAACCTTAAAATTTGTATGACATGTACAGTTTTGCAAATCGATCTTAAAACTGACTTTCAATGACCATGAATGATACATACTGACATTATTTCTTAATATTTTAGCATCAGCTTGACATTTGAAACATGTAGTTCATATTGCTTAGGTGAGCAATCCAGGGTCATTTTGACTGTCTTGTTTTAAGTATCCATTGTACGGGACAGAACGAAGAACATGTAATGGTCCGGTAGACTGTTGGTAAAGATGTTGTGTTGTTTGTTTCTCTGATATTTCTATGTTTTGAAGATATACTCTTAAACCTTAAAATCATTTTGATATTTACTGATCTAGATTGGTAGTCTACCGATAGTAAGAAACTGGATTTTCGTCCAAACTTACTATAGTCTTAGAATATCAATATAAGACCGTGAAATACAGATTTTCATGGCAAAAACTGAGATTGAAATGAAACTCAAAAGTAAAACATTACCTTCTTTTATGGTCGTGGTCGTACTCCCTACCGACATGCCTGAAAAGAAAGCATTCTCTTTTAGATAAACAGGACAAATTAAACAAAAGTAAACATAAATGTCCAATAGGCAATGTCACATTCAAAGATGGCATAAATATAAAGCAGAATCAATATAGAATTATTCATCCTTTTCGAAGTATAGAAATAATCGTAAGACATTAAGTAACAGGAAGTCTACCTTGGCGATCCGGGAAACTATCAAGTTTAAATTCAACAGACGTAAAACGGTTCCATAATATATCGTAAGACATAAATCGGTTTTAAGGATCAAAGATCCAATACAAGCAGACAAAGATCCAATACAAATAGCCAGGTTCTAAGAACGCTGTCTCCATAATACAAAACCTTCCAACAGTGCAGTATATGTATGGATGTATAAATGAAAGACAAAATTATACACAAAAATTTATAAAGAAAGTAAAATGATTAGATCCCATGGATACAACTAACATATATAGAAACGCATTAGAACGATCAGTGGCAAAAAACAACTTGCCAAACAATTATTATTAATCCTAACCATATTAAAAAATTAAAGAACAATATCAATAAATGTTATTCCCTTCAGAAACTCTAAACAAGCGATGTCGACATCATCGAAGCTCGCCGCAGCAGATGAAAACAAGAGAACATTCTGAAGAAGGTTTATTTCTGGGTGTAATTTTTGGTGAAAGGAGATGAACCAAATACAGATAAAGGCTCCAGAAACTAGAAGTAAAAAAATGTGGGAGAGGGAGAAGGGGTAGGAAGTACAGCGGAGGGGATGAAAAGAAAAAAACCAAAAAACTGAATGTTAACACAATAAAATGGAAGTAAAACTATATATACATACACCATGTGTTGTTGAAGTCCATCAGTCCATTTCTGATATGACTAAGGAGTCATAAATAGTGTCCAGCATGAGCTGGTTTACCTGTACTGGGTTACTATGCCGACGATGGAGCTTTTGTCAAATCAATATCTGGAAGGTTTACATCTCCTTCTATCCAAATGATGGAGGATGGATACCGTAGATGAAGTTCTTTGAACTGGCTACAGAGTTCCTCCATGTATGAAACATCCGTGTTTGGTGGGCGATATGCTGACCCAATTATTAGAGGGGCCTTTCCAGGGTATTCGAAGCCATATGGGAAAATTAGACCCATCGTGAAAATCACCACAAAAGCCGATAATATGTTTGTCCAGGTAAATCTGCTGTCGGGGTTGTTTGCTAGTTTGCTAGTTTTCGGCCTACTCCGTATTTTAGGCCGATGTCTAACAACTAATCCCTTTTTCGCCAATGTACCGTTACATTAATACTTTTGATCATATGGATTTGAGGGATATGGTCAAGTCTAATTTATCATGATTGCAAAGATAAATTAGAAAATAAATTGGACCTAATCGGAACCTAAATGGTATTTGTTGGATTAATCAGAGTACTTTTATGACGGTTTTCTCAACAAACACATTATAATAAAACCGAACAATTACTTTGCAAAAATTATTTCTACTATCTTACAATAAGATGGAAACTCGCTTTAATAATACTTTGTTTGATGATCATGATTATGAAATAGAGGTTTTAAATAGTTTTTTGTGTGTAATCAAATAACTGCACATTTATTATTATGTCGTGAGCGATGTTCAACTAGCTAAGAATCTAAATATTCACAGTATTATATTTCATGCCCGCTCGAATTTCAAAGCAATCGAATTTAACACTGGTATTTAATGTGAAGTGACTAACTTTTGAAACAACTGGATTTCAATCTTGCATTTATTTCATTTGCGAGCTCGCTCGACGTTTCGAAACTCTAGCACTGCATAGGGAACATGTCCAACAAGAGCTGCCCGTAAGACAGCGCGCTCGACTTTTCTCAGTGCTTGACTCTGAATTAGAGCTTTGCCAGTAAAAATATCTAAGTTAAAAAGGGAAATAACTCTGTCAAAATTCGAATCAGAGTTATGGGAATTGTGTTTCCTGGTGTAGACTTTGATAGTAAATAACTATTTTGAGTTTCAAGTCAAAAGCTTTAACAGTAACAGAAATATTTGACTTTTTACACAAAATTCTAAGTTAAAAAGGGGCATAATTCTGTCAAAATTCAAATCAGAGTTTCTTGGTGCAGATGTATATAACTTTTTTGAGTTTCAAGTCAAAAGCTTTAATAGTAACAGAGATATTTGACTTTATCAAATTTTGTTAAAAAGAATCTTAAGTTAAAAAGGGGCATAATTCTGTCAAAATTCAAACCAGAGTTATGGGAATTGTTTCTTCTGGTGTAACCTTTGATGGTAAATAAATATTTTAAGTTTCAAGTCAATAGCTTTGATAGTAACAGAGATATTTTACTTTATCAAAAACTTTAACCAAAAATTCTAAGTTAAAAAGGGGCATAATTCTGTCAAAATTCAATCAGAGTTATGGGGATTGTTTCTCCT
Source organism: Mercenaria mercenaria (assembly GCF_021730395.1). Lineage (NCBI taxonomy): Eukaryota > Metazoa > Mollusca > Bivalvia > Venerida > Veneridae > Mercenaria > Mercenaria mercenaria. The sequence goes on along the minus strand of NW_026461736.1, from coordinate 44,303 downwards.
GGTGTAGACTTTGATAGTAAATAACTATTTTAAGTTTCAAGTCAATACCTTTGATAGTAACAGAGATATTTGACTTTATCAAAAACTTTAACCAACGGCGACGCCGACGCCGACGCGAGTGCAATAGCTCTACTTTTTCTTCGAAAAGTCGAGCTAAAAATCAGTCAAATTTTCAATCTGAACATCGGGCAGGTATTGAATTAAGAGCCAGTTTAAAGATCGTATTCTTTTTTAAATGCCGATTTACTAGATTTTCACGCTAGCTCAAAATATTTAGTTAAGTTTATACTTTTTTGTTTTAGCTCGATTGTGATGAAAGCTTGAAGCTTATTGTAACCACTCTCGAGTCCGCTTCCTTGAAAAACCAGTACTAGTGTCATATGAGAAGCCATGGTCGTGGCCCCAGTGGGGCTCGAACTCACGACCCTTGGTTGAGGGACCAACACATTATCCACTAGACCATCGCTCTCCTCAAAATATTTAATTTCAATCTTCTTGTTGCCTCTAATTTCAATTCTACCTCGAAATTCGATGATTTCTTTCGATTTTAATTTCGATGTCCGAGTTTGTGCGAAATTAAATGTGAGCGAAATTCAACGTCATCCTTTCAAAAATTTGAATTTCCATTTTCTACTTTTAACTTGCCCAAAATATGCCACCTCAAATTGCAACGTTTTGAAACTTTTAAGTTTTTTTTCTTACACGCTCGAAATTTAATTCAAGCACGAAATCAGTTCTTTAAGATTTCCATTTTCGACAGACTCGATTTTCGATGCACACTCGAAATTCTTCTTTTAGAAATTTTGAATTTCGATCCTAAAGCTGTTTAAAATTGACTGTTGGCTGTAAATAAAATCATATTATGTACCGTCCACTAATTTATAAATCCGTACATGTGTGCAGTTTAGCAGGTGAGAAGAAGTCAGTTTTTTACCGTTATGGAGCTTAAATTCCGAAGGAATTAACGGAAATATACGAGAATGTTCGAGTCTTTCCGATAACGAAAAAAACTCTATACTCATCTGCAAAATGCTTAAAAAGACCATTTTCTTCTTCACCTAGAAAACTGAAGTTAATATGAAACAATAGCTAAATAAATATAGATTACTATGTCGTTTGCAATGGTCTTCAAGAGCAAATAAGAATCTATTTATTTTTTGTTAAACAGAAGAAATTTCAGAAAATTATCCATATTTTACTATGTATCTAATTGTACATAGACAGACATAAAGTATACGCAAAAAAGACCATTTTTTAAATTCATTTTAAAAATGAAATATTCACAGGAAAGACAATGCATTGAATATTATCACTTCGTTTGCAAAGCTAAAATACCTATAATACTTTTCCCATAAATTTAAATAAAGTAAATGGCTCCTTCTTTGCACTATATAAAATATTTTCACTCGTGCGAAAAATCGATGGGTCTAATGTTCCCATATGTGGCTGCACAGAATTCGCTGTTTGTCTGGATATGGAGATTTGAACCTAAGATGCCATCTTTTGCTATGATAATAACTCCACCATGCGGACTGTTTGGTCGGTCACGCCTTGCAACTAAGTGGAAGTTTGGTGGAAAAACTTTTCGCTCATAGAAATCTTGGTGGAGTCATGTTTCATTTCCAATAACAATAGCTGGGTTGATCTCCACAAGGAATAACCAGAAAGAAGCCTCTGGAAGTTGATTACTAAGATACGAAAAGTTGTTTGGAATTTCTTAGTTTTGTTTTAACTTCTGATTGGTAATGGCGAGCCGATTGAAGTGTTCAATGAGCTGACGCTTGACGATCTCTCACCTGGGAGTGGGTTTGTCTGCTGATATGAGGGACTTGAAAGATCACTGTAAGATTTATGTGTAGCAATGGATGTAGCGACTGAGTCACTGGATGAGGTGCTAAATAATGTGGTTGAAAAGTTTGGCAATCCACATGAGCAACAAATCCAGCTGATGTATATCCCTTTTATACCCTCGTACACAGCTAATGGCATGCTCATACACTTGGCGTGAAACCACACATCACAGGAATCACATTGTACACCTCTCTGATTGGGACTTGACACAGACCAAAAGGGAATTTGTATACTGGCAAAGGTTTGAATAACAGTTCCCTGTTAAAGGAATTTTAGCAGAAACGTGACACTTATACGCTTCAGGTGATGGATTTTGATAAGCCAGTGTCACAAGAAGGCTAGCATATACCAGGGTTGGTACTAGATTTGATGAAAACAGAAGTGTCCGAAAAACATCCAAATCCGAAAACAGTACACCGGATCAACAGCTAATTAATTGTTAACATTTTGCTCAGGTAAATTTTTAAAGTTTTTTTACTATTAGAGGCCGAAACTATATATGCTTGGAACAAACATTCTTACAGTTTTACATGATACACCCTTTTTACTCAACAAATCATCTGTAAAATACTGCCAGTTGTAAATAGTTTAAGGTTGAAAAATCGTTGTTTATTAAAATTTCTGCACAACAATATATTTGATGCAATATCGGTAATCTTCTGTTTGTGTCTATTCATCCTTTGTCAACAGAACAATAGGGCTTATTTCACAGTTCGTCTTTTGTTGTCAAATACACGCCGAATTCGTGGATATTGTCCCGAGATGTTAATACTTTCTGAGATTTATAGGCCGTGGAAAAAAGCAAAATAATTTTAAAAATAAATCTCAGTTGACGAGCAGCACTTTTATTTCCTAGGTAGATGAGAAATGTGTTTCGTGTGTTAAAACTGTTGTATAGACCTCATGGAAGACCCAGTTAGAAAAAAAATAAAATTACGTACAGGCCGCAGAGAGATCAATAAATGAATACAGGTTATATATTTAATGTGAGGTAATTTTTATCAAATCGGGCTTAGTATTCTGTATTTATTATACCTCAATGCAAATTTCCCATTTGTTTACCTTTAATAATATATCATATTCCCCAGTGATCTTATATCGCATGTGCAAAATCGTTATTTTCAATTTCTGCGCAGGTGATATGATCCATAATTTCATATCACATGCGCAACAGCGTTATTTTGTTTTTCTGCGCATGTGATATTATTTTATCATATCACCCGTTGAGAGATTGATACTTTCGCATCGATTAAAAGACTGAATCGATAACTTTTCAGACGAGGCGTTTACATAATTATACGTTAGGATTAAATTACCCTTTTCTGGTGCTCTTGCATGTGTATGGAAGTGTCCTGGTACGACTTACTATCTCCTCCGTAGGAGTTAGTATCTCTTACGTAGTACTTAGTATCTCCTACGTAGGACATAGTATCTCCTTCGTAGGACTTAGTATCTCCTACGTAGGATTACTATCTCCTACGTAGGACTTAGTATCTCCTACGTAGGACATATTAAGTACTACGTAGGAGTTAGTATCTCCTACGTAGGACTTAGTATCTCCTACGTAGGAGATAGTATATCCTACGTAGTACTTAGTATCTCCTACGTAGGAGTTAGTATCTCCTACGTAATACTAAAGTATCTCCTACGTAGGACATAGTATCTGTGATACGTTCCTGCAGGCTCCCTTATCTCAGATCCCCTTACTAAATTCCAGTTTGTTTATTTCTGCCCATTGTTTTCTCGTTTGGGACAAATCCTTTACTTTATCTGGGGACTTTCCCTGACCTTGGGAACCCTGACAGAGTTCAGATGCGTATGAATTGAACGCCCGAATGGTTAAATACCGATCTAGAACAGACAAAATTAGTTCCGTCTCGGCCGAAAGTAACATTGACCTTTCAGTTAGGGTCTTGCACATGTCTCATTATTCATATGAAATTCAAATATTTGTCTCTCTCTCTCTCTCTCTCTAAGAGTCTTAATTACTGTATATTTTATCTTAATTACAGTACTATATTTAGCTCATTTTTATATATTTTTTTCCTACTGAATTTTGTGATCTATTCCAGAGAATACACTCAATAATAATGTTCCGACAAACTAATGTCAAATCAACTTGTGGTCCAACGGTTTTGCTTTCTTTAACATGGTGTGTGTATCTTCTATATATTGTATATATTTGTTGTGAAAAAGAGGAAGAACAGAATAGTATTTAAATAAAGTGAACCATTTTTAGACAGTAAAATCTTTTAATTACCGAATATCACGGCGAATTCGTAGGTTTGAGCCATTAAATCTGGTTATCCTTTGTTTTGTTAAGTTTATGCCTAGAGAGAAGAAATTAAGGACGAGTAACTTGGTAAACATGATTTATTCCCCTTTATCGCTCTTCACAGTAGAGGCTATTATGTTTTTTAATATAAGAGCTAATTTCATGCAAAATAACCTTTACAGTTTTGTTTGATCAGAGTGACTAGATAAAAGAATAATTGAGTAGTTGAAACTTACTAAATCTTATAGAACATTGATAATCGTGTCATGCAATCTGGGGCCGTATTCATAAAGCATCTTAAGTATAAGAAATTGATTATTTACTAAGTATTACTTAAGTAAGAAATTTATTTTACTTTAGTATATTTGTTATTCATAAAACAACTTAATAAGTAATTATTGGCTTTTATTGTGGACGAAAACATTAAAAAACAACATTAATTTCAGACAGATACAACATGCACAATTATGTTTAAAGTGCTTTTATCTGAAAAACAACACTTTAATTGTACTCCCGACGTCATTTTGTTTTCTGACTTAAGTCATTTCTTACGTATCTTAAGTTTAAGCTATTTTATGAATAAGACTTAAGTTTTTTACTAAGACTTAAGCTGAAATCACCACAAACTTAAGTAAAATCTTCAACTTAAGTCAAAACTTATACTTAAGATGCTTTATGAATACAGCCCCAGGTCTATATAAATTCATTCTTTGTTATTGGTTAGAAACAGTAGTTAAGAGATAATTTCACTGAATTCAATGAAAAGTTATTTATTTAAGCCCCATTCCCGAGACAACACATAAAATACAAGAATATAAATAGTTTACAAAATAAATTAAATATTACAATAAATGCCTTTTATCAGCACGCAATTAAAAAGTCAACCAGCAATGTTCAATTAGTACATGTACCGGAAATGCAAGTAGGACCACAGAACGCTGCAGCGCCCCAAAATAGGAACCCTTACGTATGAGTTACTAAGTCCTACGTAGGAGATACTATGTCCTACGTAGGAGATACTAACTCCTACGTAAGAGATACTAAGCCCTACGTAGGAGATACTATGTTCTAGGTAGGAGATATTAAGTATTACGTAGGAGATACTAAGTCCTACGTAGTACTTAATATCTCCGACGTAGGAGATACTATGTCCTACGTAGGAGACACTAAGTCCTACGTAGGAGATACTATGTCCTACGTAGGAAATATTATTAAATTTTTTTGTTGGATTTAACGTCGCACCGACACATGATAGGTCATATGGCGACTTTCCAGCTTTTATGGTGGAGGAAGACCTCAGGTGCCCCTCCGTGCATTATTTCATCACGAGCGGGCACCTGGGTAGAACCACTGACCTTCCGTGAGCCAGCTGAATGGCTTCCTGACATGAAGAATTCAACGCCCCGAGTGAGGCTCGAACCCACATCGATGAGGGGCAAGTGATTTGAAGTCAGCGACCTTAACCACTCGGCCACGGAGACCCCCGTAGGAAATGTTAAGTACTACGTAGGAGATACTAAGTCCTACGTAGGGGATACTAAGTCCTACGTAGGAGATACTATAAGTCCTACGTAGGAGATACTATAAGTACTACGTAGGAGATACTATGTCCTACGTAGGAGATACTATAAGTACTACGTAGGAGATATTAAGTCCTTCGTAGCAGATACTTGGTCCTACGTAGGAGATATTAAGTACTACGTAGGAGATAGTAAGTCGTACGTAAGACAAATAAAATCTCTCTGCTGGCACCAGGACGCTTCCATACATGTGCGATTAAGGCCGAATTTTTTTTATGCTACGTGCAAAATACTAGTATTTCGAAAACAATATTTCATCAAATATTGAATCGAAACCATAAAAAGTTTGGAAATGATCTAACTAAGAAAATGAGTGCTCACACTTATATGTTTAATTTAGATAACAAAAGTTATCGCCGTTTTTCGAATGCTTCTGATTGACGCAATGTTGAAATATTAGAAAAAAAATATAAAGGTCAGCGATATGTAAACGTCTCGACTAAATCTATCAAAAAAGGATTATTACACAGCAAATTTTGAGTGCTTACAAGTAAAGATTCTTTAATTCTGTCTTCATTATTTGGTTAGTAATTACTTTTTAATGTTAAATATATTATTATGTTTACTTTCCAGTCAAAGCTTTGATACTTATACATTTTCGGTATAATTAAATATATATTGCATTCCTGAGAGGGTGATATGAAAATGTTCACCCCTCGAAATATGAATATAGACCTCGGCTGGCGCCTCGGTCAATATTCATATATCTCGTAGTGAACATTTTTCACATCACTCTTCAGAAATGCAATATTTATATGTCATGTCACTGGTAATAATATATCAAATAATTATAAAGTCATCTTTGTATTTACATTTAAAGGGATGTTACCTTATTGTTGCCAGTATACGGAAAAGTATTACTTTGATGAACATCAAAGAAGACTAAATCAATGTACGATCCCTAGGCGATCAAAACCAATTTATGGATAGAGAGATCGAAAGTTGACAAAATCAGAAAGTAATACTCACTTTGTTTTATCGCTCCTTTCTCTTTCATGTGTTCAGAAAAACCTGTTATATTTTCTTCTATGATAAGTTTTGTCAAGCGTGGTTGAGTCGCAATCGCATCGTTGTCTAGCTGTATTTCCTCGTCGCCGACTGTCACAAAGAAAACCACCCGTATTTGTTCAGGAATGTTAAACCACGTCTTACCTAAAGTATATTGTTACTTTTTAATTAAAGATACAAATACGGTGGCCAGCATTTTTAAATATAAATATAGGTGCAAAAGTATTAGCCTTATCTAAATTTAGAATATGTTACTTCCGTGAGAAATAGAGACATACTTACCGTCGATGTAGGATGTTTTCTTTTAAATATTTACTCTTAAGGTGGATTGCGCCTATTTTGAAGTTATCGGGTTTCGTTTCGAAATTTTGATTAATATAAAATTCAGCATATTCCTCATAGACTGCGGATTTTACTTTTTTGATATTTCTGTAACTTTTTTCTCTACAAACCTTCAAACACGACCATTGACGTCCATTTTTGATGAACCATGATTTCACGTCCGTCAGACTGATTTCTTAAATCGTTCTGTTCAGTCAACAAGTATCGATTTGCTTGTTTCTCATCATATTTTCATTTAAAAATGTCTTTGAAATGGTGTATAATTTGTGGAGATCATTTTAACGTTGAAGTCGGTATTTACGTTAAAGTGACGTCAAAGCGACAAATATGACGTTTTGTTTTGAATAAAAAGTTTGCGTTAACCTTGTCTCATGTAAAACCCAAACGATAGAATTTGACAAAAAACTATCATGATCATAAAAACTTTATTTTCTGTCGATTGAAGGAATTAAATTATGGGGTCACCGAATTCGTTTTCGCGTAATATTACGTTACGCTACCCCTACCCCTCAAATCACAAGATAGCGCAATTGAGTATTTTTTCATGTATCTCCTCCTTCTAGGATAAACTCTACTATTTTATTTTTCCTAGTAAAATTAAATCAAAATAGCCTTTAAAACTCTGTTACATTAGCGAAATAATTTCTGTGTAGAACTCAGACTTTAATGTTTATATTATATTCGATATATGAGAATGCGACAAAATCAACACCCCGTTACCCTTTACGCTGAAATACATTACTCTACTCCTACCCCAGATATGAAATGCGTAATTAACTGGATTTTCTGATTTTCTTTACAACTATTAATGATTTCATTCAACGTGACATAAAGAATTTTATGCATCTAATAGAACTGAGGCAAAACAAATATAGGCCTAGATTATAAATATATGCCATAGATATCATATTAGTTAATATAGGTGTATTCTTAATGAAGCAGATTCGAACAACAACCAGTCTTCAGAAAATAATACTGGGGTAAGCAGAATCTGGCCAACCTCGGCACAGTACGAAAAAAGTAAAACGTAGGTGAAAATGAGAAATATTCATTTTAACATAACTCGGAAAAATGTGCTAATACAACCTTTTAAAATTTAGAAAGCCTTTATGTAATTATAACATCATGTTCGAGTAAACATTATTTTATCTAACTTTATTACAAATTTTACGTTTTGGAAATATTTCGATTGTTTGGACTGTAGTCGGACACACCGATTTCGAATTAAGTGAATCCTCCTCATAACCGCGGGAACACAGCATATTTATTGTAAGGAGACTGTTGCTCTTAAAAGGTTAATTTATTTAGCAACTTGGCTAGATAGAAACAGCATCCTTTCCAAAGAGGTTTTAGCTCTCCGGAGCTGTGTGTACAAATGTTATCCTTGTATTCATAGACACATAATAGAAACATATTCCATACATAATACTGTTTCCTAATATTAGAAACGTAAGAAATACGAGTAAAGAAAACATTCCATGACATAAAAAAAAAGAAAGAATATTTTTTAGCATTGTTTTTCTACGCTACTGTGGGCAGTTAACCTAACCAGTGTTCCTTGATTCTGTATTCCCAACAAATAACTTCTATCTTCACCACATAAATCAGAGGTGGAGGACGAATGATTTCGGACACGTGCCTTCTATTAAATCGTCATGCCCTACCCGGGGACCGAACTCGCGATCAGTAGATCTGCGCTCCTACTTAGCTAAGCGGATGGGGTAAAAGAGAGAAAGAAAGAACGAAAGAAAGCAGCGGTTGTGACTGACACTCGCTGTAACTCAACGAAACCTCTCTTATATCATGAATACTGAACTTGTAGAAGTTATGATTTATTTCCAATAGCGTCTGTGGTATAAAATTTCAAAAAATTGAAAAATTAACTCTGACCCGTAAAAACCAAATTCCGCCATCAAATTATGCGAACGTATGCGTGGAGCGGGTAATTAACCGGGCAAGCCCATGGCAACTTATCTTATGGTCAGACATTACTAGGGTGATGAAGTAAGAAACGAAATAGTAAAAATGTAAGACCTCGGAATGTGCGTGCGTGCGTGCGTGTGTGCGTACTTAGGGAGGCTTAGGGATAATATTAAGAAAAACAAGATACAAACAACCTTTACTCCCTTGGAGGGGCGGTTAAGTCAAGGGTCATACATCTGAAATCACAACCTTTAGAATATTTGAATCTGTTGTATAATATTGATCAATGATATTGTACAGTAATGATGCTTTCTGTTTGGGTTTCAAGTGTGAAAACTCCGAACAATAAACACAACTGCATATGCAAATATTCTTCATACCAGCAATGAATAAGAACTATTTGAAAAAATAAGCTTTATCATATAGAAAGTATATTTAAAGCCACTTTCAAAATTAACATGATCAGTATTTATAAGCAAAGTTGTCGTATTGGCGTATGTAATACATTCTGCATTCAAACCGTTTCTCAATGAAGTCGCCAATTTTACAGTTATAAGGACCTCTTTGAAAGGAAAACTCTCTTTCTCACGTTCCATGATTCGTTTCACGCCTGTAGTGAACAACTGATGAATGAGAATGTAAAATACTAAGATTTGAAAAAAGATATATCGGAAAGACAGCCAAACTAAGCTATGTTGTTATTTGGGGGTAGGGGTAGCGTAACGTAATTTTACGCGAAAATGAATTCTGTGACCCCATAATTTTATTCCTTCAATCGACCGAAAATAAAGTTTTTATGATCATGTTAGTTTTTTGTCAAAGTCTATCGTTTAGGTTTTACATGAGACAAGATTAACGCAAACTTTTATTCAAAACTAAACGTCATATTTGTCGCTCTGACGTCACTTTAACGTAAATATCGGCTTCAACGTTAAAATGATCTCCACAAATTATACACCATTTCAAAGACATTTTTAAATGAAAATATGATGAGAAACAAGCAAATCGATACTTGTTGACTGAACAGAACGATTTAAGAAATCAGTCTGACGGACGTGAAATTATGGTTCATCAAAAATGGACGTCAATGGTCGTGTTTGAAGGTTTGTAGAGAAAAAAGTTACAGAAATATCAAAAAAGTAAAATCCGCAGTCTACGAGGAATATGCTGAATTTTATATTAATCAAAATTTCGAAACGAAACCCGATAACTTCAAATTAGGCGCATTCCACCTTAACGCCGTCTGGCGGTTTTTACCCCCAGAAAGCAAATATGTAATATTGTAATGCCCCGGATAATGAGAACTTACCACATACTTTGTTCATCTCAGGTGCTAAATCTAGTCATTTTTCCTTGTTTTTCATCTTTAGCTGCAAGTAACGCAACACAGAATTGTACACATATGTGTTGATCTAGATAAAATGACCGATCAAACACATATTATACAGTCCTATGTCCGTTTTAATCTAGATTCTAATCCAAGTTTGTGAAGTTTGTTTACTTTCTGGACTGGATTCGTTTCTACATTTATCTGCATTTTACATCGTTTTTCCTGTATGTGAATCACTGTAGCAGCTGCACAATCACTCCATGTTATTTAAATGTTTGTTTAAGACAACTGTCATCCTTTTATTCAATCCTATTTTGTGTAAATCAGCTTTATTTTCCTGAGAATTCACTGTAATTGCCACATTTTTCTGACAGGAAGTGTATTGGTTACGCTGCATTGTGGGATTGTTTACTTCCGTTACTAAGCAGCAAACATAATCGTTGTCATCTTTAAAGATGTATAAAGCTAATAAAAACCTCAGATTTAACCCCCTGGTACATAATTTTACTGTAAATCACTCTTTATTGTATAAAGTATCCATTTTGAAGCATTTGACAGAATTCTCCATTAATTTAGGCTTGTGACCAATTATTTTTGGTCACTTGGTCACTGTGACCAAATATGTTTGGTCACTTGGTTACTGTGACCAATTGTTTTTGGTCACTGACCATTTTTATTTGGTAAATTTACCGTGTGACCAACTTTGACCAATTTTTCTTGGTCAATTTTCCTGCCTACTATAAAAGGGCCAGATTTGTGACCATCTGGGTCATTCCAGTTCTGAACATAAGCTTAAGGGCAGTTTTTGCTAGTCCTGAGAATTTTACCAATCTTTATCTTAGATTCAAATACAATAGTCTCAGCATGAATTATATTGGTGTAAGCACATTTTAACATAAAGCTGAAGTAATTTTGATATACATTTAGAGGATTTGAAGGAACATTTATTTTTATATTACTTTTCAAGTGGTTTTAATGCAAAACAGCCTTATTGAATGAACGTTACTGAGTACACGTGTACTCATCTTTTGAAGTTATGGAAAGCCTATACAGTCTTAATAATGAATATTTGTACTGATGTTTTACAAGTCCTCATTGCTGAATGGTGAATTATTTAGGCCTTTTGAGATATATTAAGTGATGAATAGAGTTTAATGCTCAAGCTAATACTGCATTTAATTAAGTTATGGAAAGCTAACACTGTCTTCTACATATATACTGTGTGACATTATAAACACTGCGTGGTATCTTGTGAATTGCTGAGTTCCTTTGAAATTTAATGTGATTCGTGTAACATTTTAGTCGTTGATACTTTGTGTTTGAATTATTTGTGTAACTTACAAGAAAATACACAAATTAAACTTCATAAACTGTTAGTACAGAGTTCCTAGTCTTTGACCTAATACATTCGAAGAAGCTTTCTCATGTCGATCGGCCAAGTCCTCCTGAAAGTATTTAGCTCCTAACCGAAGGCTACATCCAGACAGAATATCTACCCTAGTGCGTAACAATTTTTGGTGTCAGAAGTGGGATCCAGTGAAACAGTTCAAACCTGGATCCAGTGATACGATCCCAAGCCAGCATGGAAAATACAAGCGAGTGCCCACCACAGGCTGTCGACAGCCGAGGCGACATTTTCTTTCGACAGGCAGCACAGAACCAATGCACTGATATTGATACAGATGATGATGACAGACAATCTCTAGCATCTTATCATACCATAGACAGGGCAGGCCAAGCAGATGCAACAACTATGAACACTTCCTACGTCAATCACAATGAGAACAGCACTTCCCAGGATCAAGTGGGTAGTATGATGAGGGATATGCATGGAGTCTTGAAAGATGTTGTTACAGAGTTAAGGAACCTAACTCAGCAACAAACCCAACAAGCGGAGGAAGCGTGTGTAAATAATACCAGAACCGCTGCAATTAATTTTGGACCTGCACGTAATTACGTGCGGCCTCAAGATGTAGTCACAGACATGGAAGATAATTGTTTTCCACAGGACCGGAATTTCAATCGAGGTTATTCAGCACCAATCACTGATGATTACCAGATTCAGCAAAGACACAGACAAAGAATGCCCTGGCATAGCAGAAACTACCAGCCTCGGGGGCCTGAGGTGAAAATACCACCTTTCACCGGCAAGGAAAATTGGGCTGTTTGGGTGGCTAAATTCGAGACAATGGCTCAGCGGTATGCATGGACAGAAAATGACAAGCTTGACAATCTACTTCCCAGAATAGAGGGACAAGCCAGCGAGTTCGTGTTTTCGCAATTACCAGCTGAGGTGTTGCATAGCTACGATGAGCTCATATCTGAATTAACAAGGCAGTACAGGGTGATAGAAACCAGCCGTTCCTTCGCTGCAAAGTTTAGCCAGAGAAATCAAAGGCCAGGTGAAACGGTGGAAAACTATGCAGCAGAACTGAAACGTTTGTATGGAAAAGCGCATGGTTACCGGAATAGACAGATCAGAGATGAAGATCTAGTGAGACGATTTCTAGATGGACTCCTGGATCAAGAGGCAAAGTTCGAAGTGGAGTACCACAAAGAGCCGAAAGATGTCGATGAGGCGGTGTACCACGTGGTCAACCTTATCCAAACGAGAAATGGTTGCCGGTATGACAGGCGCAACAAACATATGACTAGACAGGTTTATAATGTACCCGTGCAAGATGACATACAAACCTCAACTGAGCATTCAGGATGTACGGTCAATGGTATTAACAGAGTACCTGTCAGAGAGCATGCCACAACTGGTCAAGGTAGGCAGCAAAAACCTGGTACTTCAGGGGATGGAAAAATTGCAAAAGAGGACCTTCTAGAGCGTCTCTTACAGAGAGTGGAGAAACTGGAAGCTTCCTGTGCACGTGCCAAAGAAAGCAGACCTTACAGGGCCAAAGATGTGGAATGCTTTAACTGCCATCAAAAGGGCCACTATGCAAGGGAGTGTCCAGCAAAGGGGAACAGAAGCCAAAAGAAAGACATGTCACCTGGTAGGGAAGGCGTAAAGCAAGGGCAGCCTTTAAACTACAGGGGACCGGCTCTCGCGCCCAGAGAGAGGTCCATGTAAAGGAAAGTATATTTTTAGAAGAGGGCAAAACAGTAACTGATCCAACCAGCAATGTGTTATTGGAGGCGGCCGGTAGCTGTAAAGCACAACGAGGACTTGGAGAAGGCGTGTTTGTACGTGGTATGGTTGAAAGTGAGCCTGTGATTTTCACTACTGACACAGGAGCCTCGAAGACTATTTTATCTTACAGGGTATATCAGCGGTTACCAGATGGTGAGAGGCCATTGCTGAGGGGCTCGGCGGGGCTACGCGGCGCCGGGGGTAGTAAGATAAAAGAGTGGGGTAAGGGGGAGTTCAACCTTACAATGGGGCATCTACAGACCAAGAAAGAAATGGTGGTGGCCGATATTGAAGATGACGCATTGCTGGGTTGTGACGTTTTAGCAGGAAGTAAAGATGGACCGGCAGACATACTCCTTAGTAAAAATGTTATAGTAATGGGTGGGAAAGAGATTCCTTGTTTGCCAAAACTAAGCCGCAAAGGTACAAGAAAGGTGACGGTAGCTGATGATGTTACAGTGCCGGCAAAAGCAGAGGCCCTGGTAGATGTCTACATTGAAAGAGTTGAGGAAGACGACGCGGACCAAGAAGCAAATTACTTAGTGGAAGCAACTGATGCATTTAAAGGAAAATATCAGCTAGCTATGGCAGCTACACTTGTTAACATCAACAGAACTACTACAAACAAAGTGAGAGTCCTGAACCCGCACCCGACAGAAATGCGTTTGAGACAAAATGCTGTAGTAGGCACTGCTGAAAGGATCGAAGCTGTCACTCGTGTCATTACTGAAAAGGAACACAAAGAAGAAGAAGAAAATATATGCCGGGTAAGAAGGGTCCAGACAGACATCGGGGAAAGCATAAAACCTGAGATACCATTCGGAATGGCGGAGGAGCACGCAGTGCCTGAACACCTAAAAGTCTTGTACAAGAAGTCAACAGAAGATAAATCAGAGCATGAAAAGAAAGTCATTGCAGGACTCCTTCTAAAATATGGTGATGTGTTTTCAAAACATGAATGGGATCTTGGAATTACAAACCTTGCAGAACACCCAATCAACACAGGGGATGCAACTCCCATCAAACAAAGGCCTAGACGTGTGCCACTTGCATATGCAGAAGAAGAGAAAAGGGCCATAGAAGATCTATTACAAAAAGGCGTCATCAGAAAGAGTACTTCTCCTTGAGCTTCACCAGTTGTTTTAGTTCGGAAGAAGTCAGGTGCGATTCGACCATGCATCGATTACAGGCGTGTCAATGCGCTTGTTAAACCAGATGGCTTCCCTTTGCCAAGAGTGCAGGACTGTTTGGATGCTGTAGCCGGATCCACACTTTACAGTAGCTTCGACCTAACGAGCGGATACTTCCAAATACCGTTAAAATCTGAAGATATTCCCAAGAGTGCTTTCTGCAGCAAATATGGTCACTATGAGATGACAAGGATGCCGTTCGGTTTAAATAATGCTGCAGGAACATTTCAAAGAACGATGGAGCTAGCCCTTCAAGGCCTGCAATGGGAAACATGCCTTGTCTATATAGACGATATTATCGTGTTTGGATGTAACCTTGAGGAGCATATGGTCCGTGTAGCCCAAGTCCTGGACAGAATGCGGGAGGCCGGCCTTAAGCTAAAACCTGAAAAGTGTTCCCTGTTACAGGCTAAAGTTGTCTTTTTAGGCCACGTTGTTTCCGGTGAAGGAATCCGCCCTGATCCGAATAATGTGTCAAAAATTGTCAATTGGCCACGACCGCAGAATGCACGACAAGTTAAACAGTTCGTCGCCACAGGGTCCTTTTACCGTCGTTTTATCAGAAATTTTGCAAAAATCGCTAAACCTTTGACAGAACTGACCAAGAAGGGTAAAGATTTTGTATGGGATGCTAATTGTGAGGAAGCCTTTCAGAAACTGAAGGACAGTCTCATAAGTCCAGAAGTAATGGATATCCCTAAATGTTGGCGGAGAATTTCAGCTTGATGTAGACGCGTCGGGTTTGGGTATTGGCGCGGTCCTTAGCCAAATGCAAGGCGAACGCGAACGTGTTATTGCCTATGCAGTAGGGGACTGAACAAGGCTGAGCGGAATTACTGTGTGACTGAGAAGGAACTGCTAGCAGTTGTCTATTTCACTCAGTACTTCCGTCAGTATTTGTTAGGCCGGAGGTTTAAGATCCATACAGACCACCAGGCTCTTGTCTGGTTGTTTAAGTTAAAAGAACCTAGCGGAAAAATCGCGCGCTGGATCGAAATTTTGGCGGACTATGATTTTGCGATAGAGTACCGTCCAGGTAAAAAACAAGGTCACTGCGATGCCCTATCCAGATGCGCAACTCCCCATGACTGCACTTGTGCTGAAGTCGATATGTTTGAACCATTGAAATGTGGACCTTGTCGCAAGTGCCAGAGAAGAGCAGATATCATGGACCTTGACCTTCGAGCGAAGCTTAAAGACCGTGACACTAGTGCAGAAGACAAGCCTGAAGGCACTTCTAATGTAGTAAAGACAGTGATGGCAAATGACACTCAGAAGCCGAGCACATCAGATGGTTCAACAGGAAGCAGAAGCAAACCGGAGAGCGTCGAATGTTGGTTGAATGGTTACACGACTGAGATGGTAAGTCGCCTGCAGCAAGACGATCCAGATATAGGTTTCTTGTTAGATGCCATCAAAGACCATGCGAGGCCATCTGTTACAGATATGTCAGGACGGAGTCCAACAGCAAGACACTATTGGGTTATTTGGGGCGCTCTACTGGATCACCAAGGAATGCTGTGCAAAAGGTTCAAAAGGGACAACAACACCGGTGAGTTTACACAGATAGTAGTACCACAAAGTCTCAGAAGAGAGGTCATGAAGCAGTCGCATAGTTCATTATTGGCCGGACATTTTGGAGTCAAAAGAACAAAGGCACGGATAGTCCAAGGTTTCTACTGGTACAACATGGCAGAAGATGTAAGGCTATTCATACAGAACTGTGATATCTGCGAAAGTGACAAACGGTTACCAAAGACGCCAAAAGCACCTATGACGCCCATCATCACCGGAGCTCCATGGGACGTGCTAGCGATTGATTTCACAGGACCTTTTCCATTAACACCAAGGGGAAACCGGTACATCATGGTTCTTACTGATCTTTTCTCCAAGTACACAGAAGTAATAGCAGTACCTAATCAGACAGCCGAGGAATGTGCATCCAGAATTTTAAATGACTTCATTTCCAGGTGGGGTACTCCTACTGCGATCCTGACTGACCAAGGTGCGTCTTTCGAAAGTCGACTCTTTAAAGACCTTTGTGCCATGTTGGAGGTGAAGAAGACTCGGACAAGTGCCAGACATCCTCAGTCGAATGGTCAAGCCGAAGCCATGAACAAAACATTAATCAAGATGGTACGGGCATACCTGGTCGGAGAGCAAGATGAGTGGGACCAGAATCTTGGTTGCCTGGCTGGGGCCTACAGATCTACGCCAAATGAATCGACAAGACTAACCCCAAACTTACTGGCAATTGGAAGAGAGTGCGCCTGCCAGCTGACCTTATTTTCGGTCATAAAGATGTGAATGCTGAAGAGACACCGTCATATGCCTATTACGTTGAAGACTTGAAGGACAATCTCCATAGGGCACATGAAGTGGCTCGAAGGTACCTTAAAAACAACGCTAAAAGAAGCAAACAACTGTATGATGCCAGACAAAGTTTTCATCGATATGAGGTGGAAATGCCGTATGGTGCTTGAACGAGTCTAGGAAAGTTGGTGTGATGCCCAAACTGCAGAAAGCCTTTGAAGGCCCGTACCTAGTCAAGAAGAAGCAGTCCGACCTGTCATTTGTGATTCAGATGGATAGGCAGGGCCGTGAAAGATTATTTCACCACAACAAATTAAAGCCTTATAGAGGGGAAAATCTACCAAAGTGGATCATTTCATTGGCTAAAAATTAAGAAGACAGAATTAGTGAAAACAAATGAATTCAGTGTGTCTATTATGTCAAAAGTGATCTTTAAAATATTTTCCCTGTGTGTGTAGAATATTGATGTACAGCGCATTCATCTGTGAAATACGTGCATTAAAGATATTTTATCATGAGTGAATATGTGTATGTCATTAAAATGTTTAATAAACATGTGAAATAAGATTTGTGTATTTTTTAAATTTAATTAGAGGAATGATTGTTGCTGTGAAACATTTTACCTTGATATGTTGGTTTAACCGTAATATGTTTAGCAAGCATATCGGAATTCTAGGAAGGCACAAGATACTCAAAATTTAACCTGTGAATAGTGAAAGTGTTTAAAGTTTCTTCCCGGAATAAAGTTATAAAATGAGATTATTAAATCACTGTGTTTGAAATTACGCTGCAGCTAGTGCTTAAAGAAAGGGTACCTAATGAAAGTTTATGCAGTCTGATTAGCATGCTAAAGCAGTGTTGTGTGAAAAAGCTTCAATGAGGAATTCATTCAGACACCTGTATCAATCAAAAGTGCATGTCTTAATTTAACATTAACAATTTAGCCCGTGCTTTGGCATTGAATTAAAGGCTGGCATACTTTTAAATATTTCAGGCTTCTGGTAGTAAGGGGAAAGCTGCCTATCGTGGGAGACAGTACCAATGCAGAAGATGTCTGAAGGTCGATAGGAGAGGCCGTACAGTAGCACACATTCTGAAGCATCACGTGCCATTTGATCAGGTGCCATATTCCTGCTCCCTTTGTAGCTTTCGGTGCTTAGACAAGGACACACTGGTCAACCACATTTCACAGTACAAGCGGCACAAGGAGGAAGTAGCGAAGGCCGGTGGCAAGGTGGACCATTCCAGGGTGCTGAATCGGTCAAGCAACCCCAAATATGTTGGAGACGAGGACATGATCCTGCTCACTCATGAGGACCACGGCAGGAAGTGCACCAGACAAGAGGATCCGCTGGATGACAGAGACAGCATTTTCGAGGAAGACGAGGACGACTTCGATGCCCTGTCCTTACCAGGTTGGGCCAAGGGCAGTCCCTTTGAAATGCCGTACCAGGCCCCTTCCCTGACAATGCCTGCGGCTCCGGTGAACAGTACCATTCAGTTCCCGGTATACAATGGACTCCAGCAGGTGCTGAATTCTGCTCCTCCTAGGACCACCTCCTTGATGACCATGCCAGCTGCTGCAGTGAGTAGTGCCCCAAGTTTCCAGTTGCCAGTATACGGTGGACCCCAGCAGGTGCTTACAACTCCTCCTAAGACCACCGCCACGTTCACCATGCCAGTTGCTACTGGGAGTAGCAACACTAGCAGTTATTTCCCAGTGTTTGGTGGGGCCCAACAGGTGCTGACCACGCCTCCGTTACCTGCCAGCGTTACTAGGAGTTCCTCTTGGACTGTGGTGACCACAGCAACAGTGACCACCGTTAACTCGACCTTGAACTCAAACATGCCAGAGCCTGAGCATCACTTTCCTGGAGTCACTCAAACCACTAGTCAGACTATGCCAACGACTTTGTGCCTCCAGGACTTATACCAGTCGAGCGAACCAAGTAACTCTACACTTGGTCAGTTCAGGGGAGGCAGTAACAACAGTACCAGCAGGAAGGGTGAGCAGACTCCCCTGATGGATGAGCCGGTGAGAGATAATTCGTCGTACGAGGACATTCTTCCTGCACTGATGCGAGTGGCTTCAGAAACAGACCCTTTAATGATAGAGATAGAGAGCAATCGTAAATCGGAGAAAAGAGGAAATGATGATGAAGAAAGTAGCAATAAGAAGGCAAAGGGGGATGATCCAACCCCTTCTTACTGCCCACCTGTGGATCTGTCACCTATTGTGAACGCCATAGAGTCAGCAGCAAAGAGCATTGTTGATGCTATCGATAGAGGGAGTAGAGCTCTTAGATGCACTGATCAGACTCTGGTAAAGGCGGTGGCTAGCTTGGAACGCATTGAGAGGGTGCTGGAGAAGAGACGGGAACCGGAGAAGTCACCGAGCAGGGATGTCAGACGCGACCGTAACAGCAAGGAGGCCGATAAGGAGAACACTAAACCATCTGTGAAGAGTACAGTAACCAAAGTTAACTCTAACAGGAAATATTAAAACTGTACAAAATACGTTATTATTCGATCGCGACTGAATATCATTATTTACCAAACAATGATAATGATAAAACATTTTAAAATTTAAACTTAGACTTGTATTGAACTGAAACTAATCTCCATAAATAGTCGCCGCATATGCTAAGAAACACTTTTAGTGTGTTGTAACTGAAACTACAATGGACCAGTGAAGACAATTTATTTATAAATAAACTTGACGATTGATAGCGGAAATGAATTTACGCGAGTTTAACTATAGAAACTGAATAACTTTAAGAAACTTAATCATCAGTACTGTATGTGCGCGCAATTCATACGAATGAAATAAACAGTTAAGACTATGTCACTGATTTGATAGTGAAAATTTATACTTAAATCATTGAAGCCGTTTGAATAGTTGACATTTGGAGGTGACTGTTAAAGCGTAGATGTCTTAATAGGGCGTAGCCCAGACAGTTAGTTGTTTTAGTGCTGATCAGTTAAATGTTTAAGGAATTTATCTAAAGTCTTTGGACTCTAAACTGTTTAACAGTACTTTATATTTGTGCTTTTGTGAAAATCTTTAAACTCAGATACTTAATTCGCTAGTCTACATTGAGATTATTCAATTATTTATGTAAAGTAAGGCAATCGGAGTTTTGCCTTTAAAAGAGGGGGGTAATGTAATGCCCCGGATAATGAGAACTTACCACATACTTTGTTCATCTCAGGTGCTAAATCTAGTCATTTTTCCTTGTTTTTCATCTTTAGCTGCAAGTAACGCAACACAGAATTGTACACATATGTGTTGATCTAGATAAAATGACCGATCAAACACATATTATACAGTCCTATGTCCGTTTTAATCTAGATTCTAATCCAAGTTTGTGAAGTTTGTTTACTTTCTGGACTGGATTCGTTTCTACATTTATCTGCATTTTACATCGTTTTTCCTGTATGTGAATCACTGTAGCAGCTGCACAATCACTCCATGTTATTTAAATGTTTGTTTAAGACAACTGTCATCCTTTTATTCAATCCTATTTTGTGTAAATCAGCTTTATTTTCCTGAGAATTCACTGTAATTGCCACATTTTTCTGACAGGAAGTGTATTGGTTACGCTGCATTGTGGGATTGTTTACTTCCGTTACTAAGCAGCAAACATAATCGTTGTCATCTTTAAAGATGTATAAAGCTAATAAAAACCTCAGATTTAACCCCCTGGTACATAATTTTACTGTAAATCACTCTTTTATTGTATAAAGTATCCATTTTGAAGCATTTGACAGAATTCTCCATTAATTTAGGCTTGTGACCAATTATTTTTGGTCACTTGGTCACTGTGACCAAATATGTTTGGTCACTTGGTTACTGTGACCAATTGTTTTTGGTCACTGACCATTTTTATTTGGTAAATTTACCGTGTGACCAACTTTGACCAATTTTTCTTGGTCAATTTTCCTGCCTACTATAAAAGGGCCAGATTTGTGACCATCTGGGTCATTCCAGTTCTGAACAATAAGCTTAAGGGCAGTTTTTGCTAGTCCTGAGAATTTTACCAATCTTTATCTTAGATTCAAATACAATAGTCTCAGCATGAATTATATTGGTGTAAGCACATTTTAACATAAAGCTGAAGTAATTTTGATATACATTTAGAGGATTTGAAGGGAACATTTATTTTTATATTACTTTTCAAGTGGTTTTAATGCAAAACAGCCTTATTGAAATGAACGTTACTGAGTACACGTGTACTCATCTTTTGAAGTTATGGAAAGCCTATACAGTCTTAATAATGAATATTTGTACTGATGTTTTACAAGTCCTCATTGCTGAATGGTGAATTATTTAGGCCTTTTGAGATATATTAAGTGATGAATAGAGTTTAATGCTCAAGCTAATACTGCATTTAATTAAGTTATGGAAAGCTAACACTGTCTTCTACATATATACTGTGTGACATTATAAACACTGCGTGGTATCTTGTGAATTGCTGAGTTCCTTTGAAATTTAATGTGATTCGTGTAACATTTTAGTCGTTGATACTTTGTGTTTGAATTATTTGTGTAACTTACAAGAAAATACACAAATTAAACTTCATAAACTGTTAGTACAGAGTTCCTAGTCTTTGACCTAATACATTCGAAGAAGCTTTCTCATGTCGATCGGCCAAGTCCTCCTGAAAGTATTTAGCTCCTAACCGAAGGCTACATCCAGACAGAATATCTACCCTAGTGCGTAACAATATTTAATTGCAACTATTTCAACACATCCTTCAGTCATCTACTGAGAAAAAATCGCGACAACCTAATCAAAATAATTAAGTAATTATACTACCATTTCAAGAGCAAGATTACAATACGCTGTTTCAAATACGAATTCTCTACTTACATCTGCAAACCCTCTCTAATGACATGTTACAGTTGGCTGAGAAGTGGCTTGAAGGTATATCATTCATAAAAATAGTGCAGAAAGACGTGTTGAATGTGTAGTGCTGTCTACACAAAAGATCTCGCGATAATTGTTTCCATGTATATATTGTATGAACATCGCTGAATTTTGTATATATAATTATAAATTACAAGTGCCCTTAAAGTATCTTCGTAGAAAAATCACTAGTATAGAACCTTAGATCTTCTTGTACTTTTCTATTTCATGTTTAAAACTTCTTAAAATTGTTGATCTTATATTTTCATTGCTTAGTTAGATCGAATCTGAATATATCAACCATTTACATACTATTTTAATAAATTGTAATAATAATGTATTGAAGCCATAGCAGTTGAATTTTTAACAAACGACTTAAGGGCCCATATTCATAAAATGTCTTTGTTCAAATCTTAATTCATTTTATTTTACAATTTACCCAGCAAACAAAAGACGTTTTATTGACGTTGTACCGATGTTGGACCCCGACGTTGGATCAACGTTGGATTTGAAAGTTTTTAGACGCCATAATAAGACGTCGATACAACGTCGAGAATCCAACCAATATCCAACCATGATGCAACCTTAACCCAACCACAATCAAATATGTTTATGACTGCATTCTACCCACCCTTAATTAATTATTTTGGGCATTTAATTTCTGCCGTTTAAATATTATCAACACAACCATATGTATTTTGTAATCTTTATTTCATATTGTGGCAACATAAATATTAAAGATCAAAAGATAAAGTGTAGTCAGTTACGCATGCCTCTTCAATACAGTTAAAACATTCACCTGAAAGGTATAAAAAATATGAAGTTTTCATGTCCACTAAATCCAAATAAAAAAAACGAAAACGACTGCTAGAATTAATATCACTTCATGCAAAATCAATATATAAAATATGCAAGATTCAGATATCTTCCCTGACCTCGCAAAAAAGTTTAAAAGTTTAAAAACTTTGTAAAATGCAGTTCTAAAAAAATCAAATGTTTTTTTTTTAAACAAAAGAAAAAAAAACGCATTAAAATAAGCAAAAGATTAAAAATATTTCACTTACGTTGCAGATCCCTTTGTATAAAGTGTTTGCAAACTGGCTCTATCAAACCGGGAAATTGTGTGACTAATAGACAACATGTGTAGAGAAGACCCCGGGTTATAAAATTTTACGAGTCTAATAATTTATACATGTTCAACGTATATTGATTTCCTGTACAAAATTTAATAATAATAATAATAACAAGGCAGTCTGAAGGACAGCTAAATCCCCCGCCACTGCTATGGATAGTGAAAGGATAAACCTTTGATTTTAGCTGTGACCTTGACCTTGAACTGACATGGCTGACTCATGAATTCTGCACAACGTCTTGATGAGGTGATCATTTGACCCAAGTTTCATGAAAATCCTTCAAGGGGTTTAGGAGATACAGAGCTGAAACCTTTGACCTTCAGTTGTGACCTTGACCTTGAGTTGACATGGCTGACTCATGAGTTCTTGATGAGGTGATCCTTTGACCCAAGTTTGATGAAAATCCTTCAAGGGGTTTAGGAGATACAGAGTGGACACAAAATGGAAGGCTCAAACCTTCGACCCTTAGTTGTGACCTTGACCTTGAGCTGGCATGGTTGACTCATAATTTCTGCACATCGTTTTGATGAGGTAATCATTTTACCCAAGTTTTATAAAATTCCTTTAAGGGGTTTAGCGGACACGAAATGGAAGGCTCAAACCTTTGACCTTCAGTTGTGACCTTGACCTTGAGCCGACATGGCTGACTTATAAGTTCTGCACATCGCCTTGATGAGGTGATCGTTTGACCCAAGTTTGATGAAAATCCTTCAAGGAGTTTAGGAGATATAGAGCGGACACAAAATGGAAGGCTCAAACATTTGACCCTAAGTTGTGACCTTGACCTTGAGCCGACAAGGCTGACTCATGGGTTCTGCACATCGTCTTGATGAGGTGATCATTTTACCCAAGTTTTATGAAATTCCTTCAAGGGGTTTATGAGATATAGAGCGGACACAAAATGGAAGGCTCAAACCTTTGACCTTGAGTTGTGACCTTGACCTTGAGCCGACAAGGCTGACTCATGGGTTCTGCACATCGTCTTGATGAGGTGATCATTTTACCCAAGTTTTATGAAATTCCTTCAAGGGGTTTATGAGATATAGAGCGGACACAAAATGGCAGGCTCAAACCTTTGACCTCGAGTTGTGACCTTGACCTTGAACTGACAAGGCTGACTCATGGGTTCTGCACATCGTCTTGATGAGGTGATCATTTGACCCAAGTTTCATGAAAATCCTTCAAGGGGTTTAGGAGATATGGACCGGACACGATTTTGTTACGAACGGAAGGACAGACGGAAGGACGGACGGACGGAAGGACGGAAGGACGGACGCAGACCATTCCTATAATCCCTCCGCCACGGCGGGGGATTAATAATAATAATATTTTAATTTTGGAAGTAGACATTATTTAATATGACTATACGTATATGTAACAGTTATGATTTTTACTATCCAAATGAAATATTATTTATCAGTTTCATGCGCATTTTCAAAGCTTTGTGAGAACGAGCAACACTATATTAATAATTCTACACCAAATAGTTGTTTAACAAAAAACAACATTGCATTCTCTTTTAGTCCGACCAGAATCCAACGTCATATAGACATCTTAATCTAACGTCTACTAGACGTCGTGAATATGACGTTGAACAGACGTTGTATTTAGATCGCCGACGTCGCGACCAGAATCCAATGTTGTTTCGACGTCAGGTGATTGCTGGGTACACACCAACTTCTATGAAATGAGGGGAGTTGTACATTCCTTTACCATTTACGAACAGCTCAATCAGACCTAATTTGCTGTCAATTTGCTTTCTAACGGATCTCTGTATATTCTATTGAATGTATTTTCTGTTAAAACATTATCATTAAAACATATTATTAACATGGATGATCGATAAACATAGATTCCATCTTACAGTTAAATGAAGATTTGGGCTTAATAATTCATATAATACATATGAATGGGCTTACAATAATAATAGAAAATTATTAGAAACTTTTAAATTCCGATCCTAGTGATTTTTCTACTAAGACGCTTTTATAAAATGGCCCAATGTGTGTAATTTTTAGCGGAAAGATCACTTTAAATACGACTAAACTTTGAACAAGAACGTAACTTTTCTGTTACCTGTTAGTTATTTTCAGTGTCTTTAACTCGCCTTCGCACATTTGGCAAAACAAGTCAATAATTTGACAGAAGTATGCACTAGCAGTTTCCGAAGATTTATTTTACTAATTTATATCTAATAATGCACTTACATTTTCGCTCGAAATTTTCGTACGAAGACCTAAATGGAATAATTATCTTCACTTTCCTGTCTGTGACAATAAAGTCCTTAACAGAGGAGTTGTCATGATGAACCTGTTGTCTGTTTTGCAAGTCATCTTCCCTTTAGCAGACAAAGAAATTAGCAAAATACAGGCACTGTAACTAAAAATACAAACTTCAAGTAGGCACTATCTATTCTATATGTATATGTATAGCTAACTGCATCAAAGTATGTAGACTGAAAAATATTTCAGATATCATTTTCGGAAAAAGAGTTATTTGAGCTGAAAAAAATGATCCCTGGTAAAATATTTGAATAAACTGGAGACAACTCCGCTATGGCTTTTGTGGTGTAACAGGGTTTAAAGGGTTCACGCTACTAAATTTCAGCAACAACAACAACTATTGTTCACTATAATAACTACTATTTAATATTGTACTAAGGTCTTAGTTAATAATACATGAATGTCATTCTTCACAATTCTCTAACATAATCTCTATTATTTCAATAATGTCTAATTTTAACAATAATATTTCATCATTAATTGCCTCGATCCTAAACTAACTTATATCGTATGGAGTATGAGCATACGTAACAACATTCGGACGAGCAAGTTTGATATTGAAGTTCTACCTAGAAATTAGCGGTATTTAAGGAAAACTTCATAGGAGTGACTAAATTGTTTTTTCTCAAAAAGGGGCACGCAAATTGACCATAATAATAAAAACATGTCATTATTTCATTTAGTCATCTGTCAAAGCAATTAGTTAGTAACAAAACAACAATCATAACGCGGCCAATAACGCGGCCAGAGGGTAACTAACCTGGGCGAGATATCATGACCTGTCACTTTCCACATATGACCAAGCGCTGAAGTTATTTTAAGTAGCATTCCGAAATTCTTTTGTGTGTGACTTATAACTGACCGAAAAACAAGATGAATAATGCTTATCTAATAAGTATAATGAATTTCTAAAGTCATTATACGACACTCGCCTCTTTCTTGTGAGTTTTATACACACACACACACACATACACACACACACACAATGTAAATGCTTTTATATGCTTAATACATTCTAGAAACGCAAAGATATATATATTAACTTGGAATCCATAGAAGCTGTAATTACGAGAAAAGAAGTGAACCGTTATTTCTCAAAGTTAACAAATCATATATATATATATATATATATATATATATATATATATATATATATATATATATATATATATATATATATATAGTTGGTAAATACTAAAATCATTCCTAAAATAATGTCTCGTGAAATTAGTAATTAACACTAAAATAGGTACTTTGCATAAAATTCAAGTGATTGTAGTTTGCTTCACAGTTCAAATTTTTTACTATGATACTACTTGAGGTCTTTGCAGTAATAATATTAGAAAGATAGAATCACGAAATACAATGTCATGAACTTAGTTAGAAAAATATTAGATATCTCACATAAGTAAAAACACTGGACAAGACTTACTTTTGATATTGTTCCTCTTCCATGCTCTCAGACATATCTTTTTCTTGAAAATAACACAAAAGTAATTATGTAAGCATCTTTACTTTTTGAAGAAGTCGATTGTATAGAAAATGTTATCAAAAAAGTATATGACGGATATATAACAAGAGCCCATAGGGCCTTATCTCGTATTTTGTAACTTAAATGCATGTGCCCTGAGACCAAAGCTGGAGCAAAGTGTTTTATGACAAAAACCTGATACCAACACCCCCTCCCACCCCGGGTTCCCACATCTTAATACCACAAAAAGGGCTAACGTGGATGCAATGTTTAATTCGTTTTGCTTGACCAGTTTTGTCCAGATGTGGTTAAAATCCTTCTAAAAATCTCGAGAGAGTCATTTAAAGGGAACTTTTATTATCTATTAAATTCCTCACCAAGTACTCCACAAAGTAGTTCAGATTCTTTATTTGTAAACGTTTGGGTCCCGAAACTACAGTATACTTTAGCTTAAATTAGGCCGATTTTCACTAAGCAGAAGACCCCTCCCACGCTGGCGCTATTATTTATTAAGAGGATACATTCAACTGATTTTGTCTGATCTATTAGTTTTGGAGAAAAAGTCATTTGTAAAAGAATGACTAAAAATGAACGCCATTAGGAACTACAAGAGCTTCAAATAAATTGCCATGTATGCAATATATTTGGATGACTAGAATTATGCCATCTCTTTCATTCAAGTTAGAACATCTACTACAGGCATACTCACTAAGGTTGTTCATAATTTCTTCCAGGCTTTCTTTTGTTATCTCTACCGTGATGATAAAACGACAATGATACTCTTCTTCTAAAGCTGAGCACAATTCTTTGAGTGTTTCCTTGAATGAATCGCTTTCAAAATACTTCAGTAGTTCCAGTAATCCACGACAAGTCTTACATCTTATTGTCAGCCTGATGCAATGCGTTTCTACATCAGAAATAGCAACACCGTCGAAGTGTTCGACCTCCTGTAAGATTTTCTGAACAGCTGCTACAACTTTTGAAGTCAGTTCTTTATCCCCACTTTCTTTTAAAGCAGCTTTGAAAACTCTTTTAGTAGTTTCTTCTACAAGACGTGTTAGACGATCATCGCTGCTTTTTAGAGATATCGTTGCTCCAATCACTGCAAAATATAAATTTCTCGGTCTTTTGTATTTTGCAATCCTATTAGGTTTGATATGTTTCTGCATAAAATAATCTTGTCCCATGTATTTAATGTTATCTACGTCATACTATGGTGATACTGGATTTTATACAATTCAAACGCATTTTTATGTGGTACGTGAAAAGACACTATTGTACTCGTATAAAAAATTTCTCAACGGCTATTTCCTTATATCGATAAAAGTTTCAGATTCATATTAATAGTGTTTTTGATGCACTCTAGACCTGACGTCATTAAACGATCGAGTAATTCAATTTTAACATTTAATTAAATAATGTCATCTTCATTACCAAAGTAAAACAAATATTAGCAATACATATATCGGCCATCTCAATGCAATTTGAGCACAATGTATTGCTCTCATTTACATGGCATGATCTAAATGATCATTTAGATTTTACAAATAATTACATTTAAGTGAGTTATTCGTGTTTAACATATCAACAGTATTTCCTTTGCTCACTTAATTTCCCCATGTTACACAATTATGGACTTTCTCAAAACGTTCAAAATCACTCCACAGTATACACTTGAAAAGTAATTGTGGACTGGCAAACCTTCAACTATGGGGGCTGATTTATGGCATAATCTGAATGCTCCCTTGAAATTTACAAATAAATACATTTAAGTGAGTTTGGTAGTCTTTAGCAAGTCAACAGTACTTTCTTTGCTGGCTTAAATTCCTCATGTTAGCCAATAATGGACTATCTAAAAACGTTCAAAAGTAATTCCACATCATACACTTAATGAAATAAAATGTGGACGGGCAAGACTTTAACTTTGGTGGGTGATTCATGTTATTTCGTTCTGTCGCAGCAACAAAGGTCGTAATGGCGCACTGCCGAACGTCGCCCCGGCCAAACACCGTTATGACGCCATGACAAACATCATCCCGCCGAACGTCGCCCCGCCGAACCTAGAGATCTTATGTTTGCTCGCAAGAATCCGTATCGTGTGTTAAAACGTGTTTTTTTCCTGTTGTATCTTTTTCTCTGTCGGTTGGGTACATTGGTAGCAATATCCCTATCTGTGGTACTATCTATTTTGTTACTTTTATTTTCAGTGTGATCTTCCGACTTTCAAAGACATGGTCTATGTGATGTTAAAAGTAGAATGCTTGCTAAGCGGTATTTATTTTATGCTAACTAATGAAATACTGTATTCTATCAGTTAAATATTTTCATATTTCATCACTCACACTGAAAATATGAAATCTATATTTTCACACTGTGAGAGATATAGCTCCGCCCCCTCATTACATTGTGTATGAATTTTAAATTATTTGCTTAAAACAGGTTGAAAATTGTAGCCGCACTTTGTTCTTTATAGTATATTTCTCTGTTATGTCTTTTAAAATAACAATTTATGTGTTTTCTAACTTTAATTTAGTATCTGATAACTGATCTATACAAAAGATGAATAACGAATGACGTTGACGACGTCACCATGTAACGACGTCATAAGAATCAATAAGAGTGATAAATGACAACATCACATTTCTCCCCATGTTTTAAAAAGCTTATGTTTATAATGGTATGGAATGAAAATGTTGATATTTATTGTTGAGGTTCATTAAAATCTATAATGTAATCTCTAAATCTGTCTGGTAGTCTTCTGTCTCTTCTGGGCTGAATTCTTCTTTCAACCACATTTTGTTCTACAATATTATTGTTTGTTTCTGGTGCATTAGCTGACTCTATGATAGCCTGATCTGGTATTGCCCTAATAACTCTTCCCCTCCAATCATTCATATTTGGATTGGCTGTATCGTGTGGTATCTGTTTAAACTTTGACGCATCTCTGTAAACACCTCTGCCATCCGTGTGTCTTCGGGCACCTATTGCTGAACCATTTACCTGAAATATAATATAATAAGTGTCTTCATATGGCGGAGTCCATTTGTTTCTTTTATCTTGCCTGAGCAAGACTTTATCTCCAATTTTGAAGTCGTGACTTTTACATTTTGGGTGTCTTAAATCATTTCTCCACTTTTGTTTATAACATTCGTCATTTATTTTGATATTCCTTTCCATTTTTCTCTGGTTTAAAATTGGTCCTTGTGGGTGTTTGTAATCTATTTTAGTTCTGACAGTTCTCTTCAAAAGAGCTTCATAAGGAGAATAACCAGTTGCAGGATGGGGAGTCGATCTATATCCCATCAGCATCTCTTGTATTGCTGTTTGACTTGATTTACCTTGAGTGTGCGCAATTTGTTCAGTTTTGTTCAGAATTTTCATAAAATTTTCAGCTTCCCCATTGGCTCTTGGGTGTTCAGGCGTAATTCTATCATGCTTGAATCCCATTGTCTCAGCAAATTTCCATTGAATTAAAAGGTGGTCCGTTATAAGATTCAATCCTCTCTGGTATTCCATAGGATGCAAACATTCTGTTAAGTCTTTCAATAACAACCTTAGCTGATGTTGATGTTGTGTGCTCTACCACTGGGAATCGGCTTCTTTTATCAATTACCACCAGGTTATAGTGTCCATCAGGATAAGGTCCGCCAAAATCTACTGAAACTGTGTGCCATTCCGTCTCTGGTATTTCAGATGGTATAACTGGCTTTTGTTTGTGCTCTTTTGTTGTGATTTGGCATTCATAACATCTCTTAATGGCATCTTAAACCATTCCATTTAGTAACGGAAACCAATATTTTGCTCTCAGCATCTGTTTTGTTTTTGTCATACCAAAATGGCCCATACTATGTGCTGCTTTTATGACTGCTGATTGTAACTTTTCTGGAATGACTATTTGTTGTGATCTGAACAAAAGGTCATGTGCAGTGTATAGATCATGTCTGATCAAAAAGAATGGTTTCAAATCTGGTCTTTTCTTGTGTTTCTCCCAATCGTTTAGTCTCATTCCTGATAAAACATCTTGTAAAAGGATATCCTCTGATGTAGCCTTTCGTATTCTATCTAGCGCAATACCGTGTTCATTTTCAACAATTAATTTGACCACTGCTTCTGTATCGTCTGTCTCTGTTTCAGGCAAAGGATGTCTTGATAAATAATCCATGGGATCAGCTGCATCTTTTCCTGGCTCATATATCAGTTCATAATCCACGTCTTGCATGTCCATTACCCATTTTTCAATTCTAGGTGGTAATTTTGTAGAAGTTTTATTAAACATAGGTATTAGTGGTTTGTGTGATGAAATTATTTTGAACTTTAGTGCTCCCAATAAATAAATTCGAAACATATTCTTTGCCCATTTGACTGCAAGCGCTTCTCTGTGTCTGTCAGGGATCGACTAATGTAATGTACTGGTTGAATGCCTTTTGTAGTTTTCTGAAATAGCCCTGCTGATAATCCCTCATAAAAACTTGCTTCGACCCTTACAATGATCTCTTTTCTTGGATCAAAAAATGCCATGGTTTTGTCATCAGTAATAGAAGATTTTAACTTCTCGAAAGCAACATTTTCATCTACTCCCCAACTGAATAGAATGTTTTGTTTCGTGAGTTTTCGCAATGGAGCAGTTATAACCGCATAATTTGGTATGAACTTTAACAAAAATCCAATCATGCCTAGAAAACTTCTCACTTCTTCCTTTGAATTTGGTGGTTTTGCTTCTTTTACAGCTTTGACTTTCCCTTCTGTAGGTTTCAATCAATCTTTAGTGAATTTATATCCATAAAATTCTAGCTCCATAACTCCGAATTGACATTTTTCCTTATTGAAAGTGACTCCAAATCGCCTTGCACGTTCTAACACTGTTTCTAAAGTTTTATTGTGATCATCTAAAGTTTTTCCTCCAATCAGAATGTCATCTCGTTGGTTGAGGCAGTTTGGTATATCTCCAAATATCCTGTACATAGCTTCATCAAACAGGTCTTGTGATGATTTTGCCCCAAATATAAGTCTCTTAGGTCTCATATTCCCCCATGGTGTACTGAAAGTTGCAAATTTCCTCGAGTCTGGATGTAGTACAAGTTGATGGTAACCTTGTTTTAAGTCCATTTTTGAAAATACTGTGCAATCATGAAATTTGTACGTAAAGTCTTCTACTACTGGGCTCTGTAAAATTCTGCTTCTTTCCATGAACTTGTTTGGTACTCTCAGGTCAACCATTGCTCTTATCATATGTGGCTCCAATTTCATTTTGTCTATCTCAATATATCTCGGCTTTGGTTGTACCACTAGCGGCGAGCACCACGTCATAGCTTCTCCATCCTTTACTCGCTCAAAAATGTCCTGTTCGATGCATTCATCTATCCATTTCTTTAAAGGGTCTTGCAAATAATATGGTACTGGTCTTGGTTTCTGAGCTACAGGTGTTGCATCTGGTTTCATAGAAAATTGAACCAAAACCTCCTCACCCGTTTGTTTGTCTTGAATTTTTCCTACTCCTTTGAAAACATCCTCATATTTTGTCATAATTTGATCAATGTATTTTGCATTTTGTGCATTAAGAACAGATTTGATATGTACTGGGTCTGGTATTCTAAATTCATTTTGTTTCTTCAGAGAACCATCAGGTTGTATCATAAGCATTCCTAAATCAATCTATGTTTGTCGACCGAATAAAGGAGCGGAGTTTATTTTTCCTCCATTAACAACAAATTTTGTTTCTGTCCTTCTCGTCTGATTCCTGGCTATTGCTTTAAACTCTCCTATTACATCGAGTCTATTTTGAAGAGTATTGAGTTTTGTCATACTATTGACCAGAGATATTGGTATCGACGATTTCTTCTGAAATGTTTTGAACTGAAATTCATCCATCACATTGACATCTGCACCACTATCGGGTTCGACAAATACGTACACATCATTCACAACAATTGGAACTGTTTTCTCAAAATCACTTACCCTGTTTATCTGTGCGCTGCTTATTTGTAATTCCTGAAGATGTCGAATAGAGTCATCTATGAAAGTGTCATCTTCCTGCTCATACTTTTTGCACTAATTTAGAACTTTCTTTCATTTTTCTAAATGCTTTGAATTCGCTTTAGCAATTTTTACAATTTTGCATTTTTGGAGAAATGATTTTTATATCATATTAATAAACAGTTTTCACAACCAATGTTAACTACGTTACTACATGTACAATTACATATAAACCATGACTGTTCTATATCAGGTAGAAGGCCTTTGTACAGTTTGTGTTACAGACGAAAATTGTTCCATAAACAGAATAGATACAGCGTTGATTTGTTGTAGTCTTCATCTGTGCATCAAAGTCCGAATGACTGCAGCTGAACGAAAATTCATATACGCAAGGGACACACAATACGGTTTCGGTGCATTGAATCCAGTAAGTATATGAAAAAAGCATACGTTGTCTAAATCTTTTTACCCGCATTGTTGGGCAAATATATCCCCAAAACAAATTATGTGTTTCTGATTCTGTAGTTAAGATCATATTTAAGTATGATTTGCGCTATATATTTAACCGCGATAAGAGAATAATTAATTAGCAATAGTAAATATTCGCAAATGTGAGGTGACAAACTAGAAGTGTCGAGTGTGCATTGTATATTATGATATATAAAATTTCTGAAATACCTTGGAATGTTGAAAACTCTTTATCTCCCAAATACATCCTGCGCAATACTTCCTTGACATCCATTTGCACATCTAGAAATAAAAAACTACTACTACATTTTCGGAACTATTCTTCTATGTATAACAGTCCAGTTACATTTCCGTTGCTCTGAACAATAAACAGCGATGGCATTCTAATTTCATGAAAGATATTGACCCTACAAAGTTGAATCATTAACAAGGTCATGCAGTCTATTGGTTTTGTTAATTTTTTAATAAATCATGCCATCGTGTATGAAACTTGCGTCTTGTGTGGCATTAAAAAGTAACAGCGTGCGACTTTGGATCAGCAATGCAAATAAGATGGATGGAATGTACGAGATAAATCGTGAGTTTTACAATTTATATTAGGTGTAAAGTTAGAAAACACGTGATTGCATATGGTCTCAAACACTATGCCAATGTACTGTCATTTACAAATGAAACTAAGAAAATACTTAGTTTACCATTACTACAAAAAGTATCAGGAACGTTAATCTTTAATTATTGTACAATTTTATTGTAATGAACTGAATTATTTTGTTTTATAATGTGTAATTACTTAATCAGCTTAATGTTCCTATTCCGTATATATACTTTAAACTGTAAAAAATGCCATTTTTCGGCTGTGACATTAACAGTTAGAATAACTGCATGTACTACTGATTTAGTTATAATTACCGCTTATCTGGTATTTAACATCTGCTATATTTTTCGTAATTTTCCAAAGCGCCTTTGAAATGTGCTCGTCATATCTGCTGAATTCCTTAACTCTTTCTATAGCAGCATGTATATCAATTGGTCCTGTGTCGAACTGTTTTATGAAGTTTTGACATTTATCTTGAATGAAGCGGCCCAGACCATCACTTAGTTTAAGCAAAGTAGCGGCAAGCTTTTTCCTGCTGTCATCATACTCATTTTCATCCATAGACAAGGAGAAAGTGTGAGCTAAATTATTTCTTGTTTTCCTAATATTTTCTATCTCTTGGCATTCGTCTTTCATCAGACTTCCTCCGAATAGCTGCAAGATGATTAACGCTAACAGGGATATGTCCCATGTTGTTTCGTCTGGAATTCCGGTTTGTGGGTAAACTTTCAAAAATGATTCGCTGAATGTCCGTTGTTTTATTCGACTTTTATATCCGATTAAAAGTTCCTCCAAAGTCTTACCCGAATTCTTAATTTCTCGTTTTAGAATTTCTTGTAACACAAGGGTTCCTCCCTCACCGAGCAAGAGAATATATCGCAGGTGCCTTTCATGTCTAATGGTTGCCATTTTCACGTTTTTATATTATCTAAAATAAGTGCCAGGAATCACATGACTTTGAACGACGGTGTGCACAGATAAAATGGTCGACATTTCTCTTGCTGCCGTAGGAAAATCACAGTATCAAATGTTGAAATACTTTGTTTTAGATATTGTTACATAGCCTATCATATGATATTTTCTGAGAACACTCCGGGTAATTGAATGCGTTTATCATTTTGAAAAAGGCGGTTCCCATGAACCTACAGTATTTATGCCAGAAGAAAAAGCATTTACGACAAGAAATGGCAGTTTAAAGGCACTGATATCTGACTCAAGATACACTTCAGTAAGAACATTTGTTTATATGCATAGAACATTACTGTATGAGGAGACTAAAGAAATTAATAAAATGGCGACAAACATGTATTTGTTTTCAATACCAGCTTACAAGTACACAAGGTATGCACCTAGCTTAATATTTAAGTGTTATATGTAATGACATATATACATAGGTACACCGAAACGAAACAATGCAGTCTCAATCAACCTTAGATGGTGTTAATTATACTTCAAATATCTCGTTTATTGATTTATGTCCGCTCAAAATTGTTTATCAGTATATGCCATAGCCATTACAAGTTCGTACATTGCGGCCATGTTTTTTAATAAATCTAAATGATTTGAACACCCTTGATAATGGGCCACACAAGGTCTATTTAGGTGTAATTATCTTAAATTCAGGCCAACGGTTTCATGCAAGAAGATTATTTAAGTTTCTACCATATACATATAGGGATAAGTGACCATGGTTTTCGACAAATCAAAATAATATGAACAACAATGGTAGTGGGTTATATAAGGACCATAATAAGATTGGTTTATTTTTCTATTTTTAGCTCTGGCGGCCCCTATATACAACCATTCAGAAAAGTTAAAACACTTTCGGAAGAACAACATCAACGCCAAGTATCATCAACATCAACTAAACGTTTTCAAAGGAGATGCCGTTTGAAGAAAGGTGCGGGTGGACGGATGAGTGACGGTGAGTGATCACAATGCTTTGTTCTAAGCTGAGCTAAAACTGGACTACGAAACCAGGCATTTAGTTACTCATAATTCTTTTGTTGATATAACATTTAATTACAAACATTGTTTCTTTAAACCGTAATTCGATAAAGTTGATGTTTTATAATGTATTTTGGATACTTAAAACAGAAAACCTCTTCAAATAAAGTCAAAGTTTATCTCCGGGACGTGTCTTATGGCAAATATAAAAGGGAATTAGCTTTAACCTGTTTTAGCAAATAAAAAGAGGAACATATAGAATTTTTAAACCAATAAACTGACAAGTACTTTCTGACTTGCGGCCATTTGTAATTTTACATGGAACGTGATAATTTCCTGTATTTGATCAAGATATTAATAATTGCTATTTTCAATTTAAAGATCCTACTTAATCCCTGTTCACATCAGCCGTGCAATTTTTGTTGTACGATTCCGCAGACCCGGGTGGCGTTGACAAATTCGCGATAAGTCCGGGCAGGTCAACATCGGTCGTAGACACTGCAAGGCAGCAGTAAGATGCTCGTACAGCTGCCAAACCAAAACAAAAATGTGATTTAACACCGATGTCTGTTCCATGGACAGATTCCAGAATTTGTATCTAATGCTAAAGACAAGTAACTGGTATTCCCATGGGAACAAATGATGCACCCGTTGACGCAGATTTGTCTTTATATTGTTATGAAAGATTTCATATTGAGTCTTTCTCAAGATACAAAGGCAGACATTATTACTGCATTTCATAATACATCATGCTTTCTGGATTATATACTTAATATGGATAATCCGTTTTTTTATCAGTAAGTGGAAAATAATTATCCCAGGGAGTTGCAGTTAAATAAAACTAACAACTCGGATAATACTGCTTCATTTCTAGATTTACATCTCTCTATTTACGGCAATTTTATACATACCAAAATTTATGACCAGAGGGATGATTTTAATTTCAGTATTGTAAATTTCCCCCGTTTGGATGGGGATGTACCCCAGGCTACATCTTATGGGGTATATAGTTCTCAGTTAATTCGGTTTGCAAGAGCGTGTGGTCATGTTAAGGATTTCAATTAATGTAACTTATATATTACAAATAAGCATCTTCAACAGGGCTACCGTTTTTATAAATTACGTAAATACTTCAAATTTCACTATCGTAATTCAGATTTGATTTTGAAATTTAACAGCAATTTAAAGACACTTCTGCGACAAGGTATATGGAAACCCGCTTTTTATGGGGATGCGGTTTACAAACTTCGTAAGATTATGGGTCATGGCAATTTTCCAATTGTATTCAGTAAAGTCATTAAACGTCTTATGAAAAGAGGTTATGACACAACTGTTTTAAGACACACCGCTTGTTTGGTGTTCAGCCCTTTAACAGTTTGACGCTACTCCTTCCTCTTTGTTGTGTCTGACGGAAGAGGTGGAAGACTCTATGATTAGTAGTTCTTAAATCCAACTAAGACTGAGCTATTAGGATTTTCGTCTTCTGACCTGTTTCGTCGGACCCTTAAGGGTGTTTCCCTTGTTGTTCTGTCATATATATATATATATATATATATATATATATATATATTGTGGGGCCCAGGTGACCATGGTTGTTGGACACAAGAATAGTAATATGATACTCTGTTATGATTCGAATCCGGTCTTAAGGCTTATCCGAATTTGTGCAACTTGAAATGTTATTATCGTCTTATTTTCCGCTAACGGTGTTAACACGCTGTTTCTGCATAGTTTACCTGATGAACAACGTACAGACAGATGAACAGATTGTCATTTTTAACGCTAGGTGTCTCTGTTAGGCCATTTGATAAATATTCATAACTTCTCGTAGATTTTGCGGGTACAGTGGCCTGAAATGTTGGAGTTTACGACATCCCATCTTTGAGTAACCCCATCCGGTAGATCAGGCCAGAAATTACGAATTTTATCAGATATGGCTTGTACTTCATCCTCATGTCTCTCATTCTTTAGGTGGTATATTATAGGTATATCGGGGATTTAGGGTACGGCTCCTTAGGTAAAATTGCTCAAGTAGCCTTGTATGAACTAGGATTTGAACCGCACATTTTTTAATGTTGTTTCTAAGTTCATCGTCCCTGGACCCCGACACATTTTATGGTGTCAGAGTAGTGGGATGGGCTGTGATGTCTACCAACAGGGAAATTGGCGAAGATTGGTGAATCTGAAGTTGGGAGATGAATCCGGCATATCCAGTGATGCGAACTTTGCGAAAATGATGGTGCGTCCTGGCGAAGAGTGTGATGGTTTGGTTGGAAAAGAATTCGTTGGAAATGGCGGATTTTGTGAGTTCAGCAGTTCCAGCGAATCCAGCAAATCCTGCAGAAATCAAGATTCCTGCATATCCAGCAGATTGTTTTGTACTAAGCAATTAAACCATTATTAAAGCAGCTGTGTCATATACTAAATGCTTTCAACTAATGTTTTTTTGCTCTTTTCTTAATGTTGTCTAAATTTTTGCAGGCATTATGGGGAAAAGAAGGAATATTTTAAAAAAAGGGAGACGAGGGTGAAGGTGCCGATTTAAGTGATTGTACAAGTAATGTTGATACAGACTTTTGGGGGAGCTGAAGGGGGGCATTCGTCTAATACTAATCAAAACCAACATGTGATTGACATGCCGCGTCGCGACCCCGACCTTTCAGAAACTGATGATAATTGTAACAATGAAAACCTTAGAATGCGTGTGATTCTGTTAGGCTTAATGATAATCCTGACATGACACAAGCTCTAAAAGTAATGACTTCTGCTATAGTTGATACCATTCGTCAGTCTAATGTAGCTTTAACACAGGGTTTGTGTAATTTGATGACAGAGGTAAGGGGTAGGTTAGATGGAGACAGGCAGACTTAAGGGAATGATGTACCCGTAAGTGTTGCTAGACACAGAGGGCGGAGATCAGCAGGTGGCGTTCACAGGCGCAGGAGTACAAGGTATGGTGTCGGTAATACAGATTCATCGAGCGATGATACAGGCATATCTGAGGTAAGGCGTAATGTACACCGTGTAGTTATGAAAGAAAGAACTAGGTTGCCGGTGTTTACAGGTAAAGAAACTTGGAAGGTTTGGTTTAACAGATTTTCCGAAGTTGCAGACAGATTTGGGTGGACAGACGATGATAGGTTAGATGAACTGTTGCCTAGGTTACAAGGTGATGCAGGTGATTTTGTATTTGGTCAGTTGCAACCAAATGTTAGGCATGATTACACTAAATTGGTAGAAGAGCTTAACAATCGTTTTAGGGTAATTCGTACAGCTAAGACTTTTGGTGCACAGTTTAGTAGGCGTAGTCAAAATGAGACAGTAGAAGAATATGCTTTAGATCTTAAAAGGTTATACGACAGTGCTTATTCCGACAGAGATCCAGCAACAAGACGTGAAGATTTACTTCGACGTTTTCTTGATGGTTTGTATGATGATAAAGCTAGATTTCAGGTTGAATTTGTCAAGGAGCCTACAGATATTGATGAAGCAGTTTTTCAGGAAGTCGCATTCCAAGAAACAAAAGACAGGTCATTTATGGTACATTCAAATGTTGATAGGGGCATGAAGAGATCCGCTAGACAAGTAAGGTATGATACAGAGGGAAGTGAAGATGAGACTGCCCCAGATGCCAAAGACAGACCTGGTAAGATGAGTACAAAACGGGTCAATGCAGTAAATAATCTTGGGTCAAAAGAAACATTAAAGGTGAATGAGCAGCCAAAGAAGGGTGACACTGGGTTGGTCAAGAATTCACTAGAGAGAACGAAGGAGAGTATTGACAAGACTTTGAGTGAGCTGCTTATAAAGCTT
This sequence comes from Mercenaria mercenaria, assembly GCF_021730395.1. Lineage (NCBI taxonomy): Eukaryota > Metazoa > Mollusca > Bivalvia > Venerida > Veneridae > Mercenaria > Mercenaria mercenaria. The sequence continues at coordinate 4,761 of NW_026461736.1, read as the reverse complement.
GACGAGATTAACAGGGGAAACAACTCCAATCAGATTACAGATATTACCATTGTGGCAACTATGGGCATTTTAAACGAGCATGCCCGATGCTTAATGGAGGTCAACAGGTGAATCGAGGAATGTACAAGAGAAATGACCAGACAAATTTCAGGCCTATGGATAATAGTTAAAGAGCTCCTATGCAAGCACAGTCGTTAAACTTTTAGGGGTCGGTTCTGTTGGCCGAGAAACGACCCCTCTTAAAAAGAAAAATGGCCATTTTGAAGGTAAAGGTCAAGATAGTATTAGAGAGAAAAAGAAGCTACCACACAGTGTTGGTGCTTACACAGATTCTACTGTGCAAGGTATACAAATATATTTTACTGTTGACACAGGTGCTTCAAAGACGGTTCTTAGCAAGAAGGTTTATGACAGAATTCCAAAACAGGTAAGACCTATTCTGAGGAAAACTTCAACTTTATCAGGTGCAGGTGGTAATGTACTGAAAGAATATGGCAAAGCCTTATTTGAAATTAAGCTAGGGCCTCTGGTGATTACAAGAGACATCAATGTTGCTGAAATTGATGATGAAGGCTTACTTGGGGCAGATATAATGCAAGAGGATGTAAGTGGACCTAGCGACTTACTTTTAAGCAAGGGAGTTTTGAATTTTCATGGAAACGAAATACCGATTTTGCAAGTAGGCAAGATAACAGAATAAGAAAAGTGACGGCTGCTGATTATTATGTAGTACCAGGTAAAAGTGAGCAAGTGATAGATGTTTTTGTAGAAAAGTTACCTGAAGATGACTATGACAGGGCTAAGGATGTTTCAGTCGAAACAAATTCAGGTTTTACCGATAGATATTCTCTTGTTATGGCAAATACCATTGTCGACATTAACAGCAGTCCTACTCAGAAGGTACGTATAATAAATCTTTTTTCGCAAGCGGTGTCTATAAATCAAGACAGTGTGATTGGAACAGCGGAGGGTTATGTTGATCTAAAGACTATTATGCCTGAAGAGAGTCCTGCAGATAGAGACATCTTTGGTGCTATTCGGCGGATTCAGTATGAGAAAAAAGTTCTGAAGTTTCATTTAAAAACAAAGTTCAAGACAGTAAGGCTGTACCTGACCACTTGAAGAGTCTCTTTGAGGATGCTGGCAAGGAAAGATCACCAGTCGAGAAAGCAAAAATAACAAACTTGCTCTTAAATCATGAAAATGCCTTTTCTAAAGATGAAAATGACCTTGAACGCACGGAGCTGGTTGAACATGAAATCGATACGGGGGATGCAAGACCTATCAGAATGCCTCCTGGAAGGGTCCCAATCACATTTGCTGATGAAGAGCGCAAAATCTTGGAGAAAATGGAGAGACAGGGCATTATTCAAAAGTCTAAGAGCCCCTGGGCCAGTCCGCTGTGTCTTGTGTTTAAGAAGGACGGAAAAGTTAGGCCATGCATAGACTATCGCGCTATCGATAAAATTTCTAAGACTGACAGTTATCCAATTCCAAGAACTAGAGATTGCCTGGACGCTGTAGCTGGAGCAACCTTATTCTCTACTTTTGATATTACAAGTTCATACCATCAGATACCAGTACGGGAGAAAGATATTCCTAAAACTGCATTTGTGACCAAGTACGGGTTATATGAACACTTGACCATGCCTATGTGTATGAAAAATTCCAGTGCAACATTTCAGCGGTGCATGGAGGCTGCACTTTATGGACTTCAATGGACTACATGTTTAATTTATTTAGACGATATTGTTGTGTACACAAGTTACTTTGATGAACATGTAGCACGAGTAAGTGCGGTACTGGTAAGAATTGAGCAAACAGGTCTTAAACTTAAGCCAGAAAAATGTCATATGTTTCAAAAGTCAGTTGAATTTTTGGGACATACTATTTCAGCAGAAGGTGTTCTTCCGTCTGTCAGGAATGTTAACAAAATTCTTCAGTTTGCAACACCTGAGACAGTCACTCAGGTTCGAGCTCTGCTCGGCATAGGGTCCTATTACAGACGCCATATTAAAAACTACTCACAGATGATGAAACCTCTGATTGATCTGACAAAGAAAGGTAAAAAGTTTGACTGGACAAAAGAGTGTGAGGACAGTTTCCAGAATTTGAAGCTTGCCCTTGTTAGTCCTGAAATTATGGCTTACCCTAGAGATGATGGAGAGTACATATTAGATTGCGATGCGAGTGATTTTTCAATAGGGTCTGTACTTAGCCAAGTACAAGATGGTGTCGAGAGAGTGATAAGCTATGGTAGTAAAATGTTGACCTAGTCTGAGAAGAACTACTACAGACAAAGAACTGTTAGCTCTGAGATACTTTGTAGAATACTATAGGCAGTATTTGTTAGGTAGGAAATTTGTAATGAGAACAGACCACCAAGCATTAGTCTATTTGTTCTCATTTAAAGAACCTAAGGGGAGGTTGGCAAGGTGTTTAGAAATCTTGTCTTCTTATGACTTTGTCATTGAGTATCGTTCAGGTAAGAAACATTCAAATGCAGATGGTATGTCAAGGTGTGTAAAGCCCTGGGATTGTCAGTGCAATTACTTTGATGAGATAGAGGTTTTAAGGTGCGGGCCATGTAAAAGGTGTGAGGCGAGAGTACGAAGAGATATGCCGGTGCCTGCGGAGAGATATGTTAATAAGGTGAGTAAAGGTAACGGTGCGGATGTGTCTCGTCGATCGACAAAGAGTTCTGAATCTGTTGGAGAGGCTGAGGCAGAGACGACTGTAAACTTTGCGAGAGGTGAAATGTCCTACATAGGCGCCGAAAATAATGTAGAACACGAGGAACCGATTATTACGATAAATACAGTAAGAGCCGGTACGCACGAAAATGGATTCAACTCCTTGAGACAATCCTACACCCTAGTATGGTAAAGATCTCACAGGAAGGCGGGATTGAAAACTCGGTGAATAAGCTTAAAATGGGTACAGAGATGGAAAACAGTATGAATGGGGATAATTGCAGTAAGGAACCGATTAGGGCAGTTGGGACAGATCTGCAGGAAGGGGGACCTTCAAAGTCGGAAGAAGACAAAGGTGAGAGTTCAGACTTAGCCGGGGGACAGCCAACCACGAGCAAAGATGTGACAGCACAGAGAACAATACTTCAACAGAGATCTAGCAGCGAGATAACAGATTTACAACATAAAGACTCAGACCTTAAACTCATATATTATGCAAAGATGTCAAACCCTGATGATAGACCACACTCTAGCAATGTCACTGATACAGGGCCAGCGACTAAACACTATTGGTTACTATGGAATTCCCTACAGGTGATAGATGGTATTCTTTATAAGAAGTTTTTCCCGAAAAAATTGACTTAACCCAGTATTGCAAATGGTGGTGCCTAGATCATTAATGAAAGAAGTATTGCATGAAGTTTATGGCGCAGTATTAGGGAGACATTTTGGTAGGAAAAAAACTTATCAAAAACTGAAAATGAAGTACTACTGGTAGGAATTGAAAGATGATGCCAATAATTGGGTTCGTAAGTGCGACGCGCGTAAGGCTGACAAGCGACCAGAGAAGAAGCCTAAAGCAACTTGGTAGTTCCTCTGTGAGTGGTGTAATGGAATGTTTGGCTACAGACATCTTAGGTCCATTTCCTTTAACACCTCGTGGCAACAGATATATACTAGTTGTTACTGATCATTTTACAAAGTGGGTTGAAATATTTGCTGTTCCTGATCAGACTGCAATGACTACTGCAAATGTTATCTTAAATGAAGTCATCTCACGATACGGGTCTCCAATTTCTATTCATAGTGATCTTGGTAGCAGTTTTGAGAGTAAGAATTTTACAGAACTGTGTAAGTTAATGGAGGTTCGTAAGACTCGAACGTCAGTCAAGAATCCAAAAGCTGAGAGATTTAATGCCACATCGGTACGTACGATAAAAGCTTATCATTAACAGATTGGGACCTGAACCTTGGATGTCTTGCCGCAGCCTACAGGGCTACACCACATAGTTCTACAGGTTTGACACCCAACATGCTGATGTTAGGGCGTGAGGTAAGAATTCCAGCAGAATTGTCTAGAAATGTCGTGGATGACAATAGTGAACTATCATATAACATCATATGGTGAGTATGCAGAAATGTTGCGCCAGAGAATGGTTACAGCACATCAGGTTGCAAGGCAGAATCTTGGTAAGGCTTCTTTGCGGAACAAGTATGGGTACGATATCAAGCTCTCTGAAAACAGGTATAAAGCAGGTGACTGTGCATGGTATCTTCATGAAACTAGGTTACCAGGTATAAGTCCTAAGTTGCAAACTATGTACAAGTTGTGTGTCATTTTGAAGCGCGTTAACAGTTTGAACTATGTGATTAAGCTTCAAGATTCTAACACAACGCGCGTTGTTCATCATGATAAACTGAAGCAGTATACTGGGGATAAGGTTCCAAAATGGGTAGACAGATTACAGGTTCTAAACTGGTCAAGGTCAAGGTCTAATCTTGGATATACATTTTTGTTGTTTGCACGCAAATATTTAGTTTGTGTAACTTCTTTCTTTAGATGGCCTCAGCGATGTTGAAGTGTGTTGCTCAACGGGGCAGGGTGTACCAATGTGCAACTTGTAGCAAGAAAGATGAGAAGTCACGCATAGAACTGCACTTTTATAAGAGTCATGTCTGTGATTACAATGTGCCATTCAGATGTGTTACCTGTGACTTCAAGTGTGGGGATGCTGCGAAAAGGGACAAACATGTAAACTCGCCCAGTCATCTGGAAAAATGTGATGGA